>NC_141693.1:2023114188-2023294188 GCF_964263255.1 Lissotriton vulgaris | reverse complement strand
TTTTGGCTGAGGAGGCTCTTCATCGATGAATTCATTGGAGTCATCTTCACTGCTGGATGGTCTGGCAGCCATGATAATCCAAGATATCCAACAAAGAACCGAGAGCAAAAAGGCAGGTCTTTCAGTCACAAAAGTGAAAGAAGAAGTGAAGAAAATGGGTGGGGATTTCATTCTTTGTAAAAAAAAAACTGTTAACAACCAATGAAAAGTGTTATTTTAAGGTCACATGACTTGACGCGCTTACGCTGCGCGCACCGAAGCGCTTCCGGGGGCGCTTACGCGACGCGAACGTAGGCGTTTCCGGGGCGCATAAGCGGCGCGAACGAAGGCGCTTCCGGGGGCGCTTACGCGGCGCGCCTAAGTGACGTTTTGATAGTTTCACGGAAATGCAAAATCATTTTCATTTCCTTATTCAAAAATACTGCTTTTATATGTATGGTACTAAATGTCTTGCTTTATTATTTACTTTTCATTCATATTTTTTTACACGAACGCAAGTAGCGCTCTGGGTGCGCTTTCCGGAGAGCTTACCGGTGCGCACACCCAGAGCGCCCCCGGAAAAAATGATTAAAAAAAAAACATTTAAAAAATATTATTTAAAAAAAAATAATAATAATTAATACTTACACAAAACAGCAAATTAAAAAAAAAATCGTAGGTTACAAACTCGATATAGAAAGGAATTAGCTTTTAAAAAACCTTTTGAAATTCAGTGAAAAAAACAGAGGTTTCACAATCGTTATAGTTAGGAATTAGCATTTAAAAAACCTTTGAAATTCACTGAAAAAACCATAGGTTTCACACCAGTAGTAGTTAGGAATTAGCATTTAAAAAACCTATTAAATTCACTGAAAAAACCATAGGTTTGACACCAGTTATAGTTAGCTGGAAATTTACTGACATAAAACCATTGAAATTCCCACGTTATAGTTAGTTCGGACTCACTATAACTTGCGCGCCTGCAATGCACTGCTGATGACGTCACATATTACATCACTCAATACATGGTCAGTGACATCACTCATGACATCACTGATGACACCATCCTTGTGACAGACCTCCTTTCAGTGTAATGTAATCCTTGAAACACATATTCAAAAATAGAAACTAAAGTTTTCAAAAAAATGGAGATACCCATACCAGTTACAACAACCAATTCAGTAATTCAACCAACTATATACACATCCACTCATTCAGCAACAGTTCTATATAGTCACTCATACATATACTCACTCATCATATGTAGTGATACACCTATACATCCTGTTACACACCGACAGTCATCCAAAAGTTACTCACACACATAATCACACATGCAAATAAACTATTGAACATCCATTTATTTGCATATACAGCTATACACCCACTACCACCTTACTTCTAAGGAAACTTACACATACTCTCTAAAACAATCACTTATAGAAAGACATACTTATTTAAACAGGAACTCTTACAATCTCTCACTCTCACAAATACTCACTTATATACATCAATACTGACATTTACTAGATTAAAACAAATGTAGTTACTGATAAAGACACTAGTGAGACAGTCATTCACTCACTAACACACACATATACACACTCATCCACCCTTACAATCCAACACATATGCTGTCTTCAAAACACATACAAACAGTGAGTCAGTCATTAATGCATCTATGTGCTAAGTAATACCCCCACCAAACCATACAGACACTCATACTGATACTAAAAAAAATCTAATAACCCATATACACACACATGTAGCTACTCACCAACCTATGCAGCCACTTATACACAAAGTGAAACACTGATACATATATTTAAATGTTTAAATATTACTCGCTAATATATGTATTCACTAAGACACTTAATAAGCCAGTTAACCAATCAATTTTTTTTTTTAAACATCCATTTAGACACTTATTTAAACATTTATTCTTCCATCGACCTTTTTCATATACATATAGAAAACATATTTATTTTTCAGAAAGACCCACATTCACTGGATGGTGTCATCAGTGATGTCATGAGTGATGTCACTGACCATGTCATGAGTGATGTAATATGTGACGTCATCAGCAGTGCATTGCAGGCGCGCAGTTTATAGTGAGTCCAACTAACTATAACGTGGGAATTTCAATGGTTTTATGTCAGTAAAATTTCCAGCTAACTATAACTGGTGTCAAACCTATGTTTTTTTCAGTGAATTTAATAGGTTTTTTTAAATGCTAATCTCTAACTATAACTGGTGTGAAACCTATGGTTTTTTTTAGTGAATATATATATAATCACCAAATTGCTGCCTGCCATAATTAAAGCACTTTACTTCCCCTGTATTTTTAAAAAATGTTATTTACTGATCCTCTCGAATCTGTAAATAAAAAGAAATGTATATCTCTGTCGTTTTGTCAGCGTGCACTTCATTGCCTTACGTGGCATAGCTTGTTGCCCAGGTAGGCAAGTACTTCAGTGCCCACGTAAGGGTAGTAAGCGCTAAACATATGCTGCCATACAATGTAAATGACACTGTTGATTGCGCCATTTATTTTCTTTTGGCCAGGCTGCAGAGCATAGCCAATAGGCATTGGCAAAACCATTAAGTCCCAAGGGCTTTTTTTCTTTCCCTTGTTCTCCTGTTCGCCTTTTCTGATTGTTTCTTAGTCTGCCAATTTCCCTCATTTCTTTCTTCATCTCATTTACTGTACATGTTTCATTTGGCAGGCCTTGATCGATATTCTCCTACTGATTTATGAGCATTTTGTCTGCAACAAGTGTCCGTCCTCATAGTATGTTCATCTATTGCCTCCTGCATCAAGAGGATCAGTAGAACGTCTAGTATCCATTTACTTTGAATCTAGCAGAAAACATAGTAGCACGCTGGCCCAAGCATGCACTCCAGTGTCTGGGCAGGTGAGCTAGACCGTTTGTGTTTGCCAATGCTTGTTTTAAGTTTCTTATAACTTATTCTCACAGTCTGTGTCTGGGCGTTGTTCCTCACCCTCTTTCCAGTGCTGATCACTTTGTTTTTCCACCTGTTCCAGATTGAGGCCCTTCCTCCGGAGCTCTTCCAGTGCAAGAAGCTGCGCACTCTGAACCTTGGCAACAACGTCCTGCACTCGCTGCCCTCGCGGGTGGGCGAGCTGACCAGCCTGACGCAGATGGAGCTGCGTGGAAACCGCCTGGAGGTCCTGCCGGTGGAGCTGGGCGAGTGCCCCCTGCTGAAGCGGAGTGGGCTGGTGGTGGAGGAAGACCTCTTCAATACCCTGCCCTTGGAGGTGAAGGAGAAGCTGTGGAGGGCGGACAAGGAGCAGCTCTGAGCCCGCCCCGCTGGAACCAGGCATGAGAGGACTGGAGAGGAGGATCGGGGAGTGGCATTGTTCAAGCTGCTAGGGATTGAGAGAAGCCTCTTAAAAGTACCACGCTCTGCAGAGCACCAGTTGTCTCCAGGAGGCCAATGCATTGCAGGGCCAGGCCCCACTCTTGCATGCACCCACCTACTGGCTAGCCGAGTCTTTGCTGTCCTGCATGCGCTGATGACCACACCAGAGCCAACGCCCCCTCTGAGGTCTGCAGAACTTTGGACATTATGCGCCCTCTGCCCGTGTTGATGCTTGTACCAAGTTCCTGCGAAAGGCTTGTGTCCTTGGCCATAGAGTGTGTTGTAGGTTTGGGCTGGCGGAGATTGCAGGGGTGCATTTCTGATGACTGTGCTCTGCAGCACCAACAAGCCACTGCCTGGCCAGGGGTTTCTAGACCTTTGACAATGGCTCCAAGTTGTGGTCATGAGTCTGGATCGGATGCACAGATTGGATAAAAATGTGGCCATGGACTAGAGTCTGAAGCTGGAGAGTACACGGGCGTGTGCACCTGAGTGTGCAGTGAGTGAGAGCACCTGCCATGAAGGAGTGTGCCACACTGGCCCCGTACAAGTGTGCCCGCCATCGGAGAGAGTGCAGTGCCTCAGCCAACACGCACTGACTGCCAGGAGCTGTTCTTCACCTTTCATACTGTTACAGATACCGCTACTGGCGTCATGGATAGAGCTGTGGGCAGGGATGTGTAGGGGAATCCGTCTCTATCCACATTGGGTGCAGGGGGGCTGCCAGTCAACACAGTTGATGAAATGGGACGGCAATCTAGTATTCATGATCTTCTTCTTGCTGTGCCAATGGACGAGCATAAATGTACTAACCAGGGTGAAGCCCATTCTGCCCGTGGGGCCTCACCCATTGTGAGGGAATGGGTAGCGGGGGCACAGAGAGGTGGGTGGGGTGTGCAAGGTGGGGGGGGGGTAGGGGTGGGGGACTGTGGCCCGCAGGTTGCCACTGATCAACCTTTGAGTTAGGGATGGAGATGGTGACCAAAGGATGTGGGAGTCTGGTGTCCTGAACTGTTTCCATGGCAATGCTCCACTTAATATGACACACAGTCCCATCCCCCCTATGGGCCTAGATGCTTCATCCTCCACCCCCCCTCCCCCCAGTCTTACCCGTCCCTAACCCCATGATGCCTTTCTCTTGACTGAAAAGTTTACAGTTTGTTTTTATTATGTATTTTAACAGATCAAAGATAATGTTGATTCTTCTAAAAGGAGCCATTTTACTTTTATTATGTTTTTAAGATTCTTGGCTGGAGCTGGGCTTGTCCGACCAATAGTAAAATCCACAGTAATTTCTCCCGCCGTTCTTTATGTGTATGTATATATATATATATATATATATATAACACACATTCACGGTGGATATCTGTAACTGACTTATTCACTGGGTTGATGTGTCCAGACCTGTCTTGGCCCCAGTCGCTCCACACTCCCATAAAAGCTTTGTATTTCATTTTGGCAATTTCCTTTTGGGTTCCTAGAGCCAGGACGTTGAAATATTTCACATTATAAGGATTTGGCAAACGATTAAAGTTCAAGGGCTTAAACCTGACGAAGGAGGAAGTGGAAGCCTGGAGGTGTCCAGCGCTGGCCGTTGGGTGTTTGGAAGGGGTGCTGAATCTTGGCACATAGTCTGGCAATTGGTGGAAGGCAGAAGATACTGTCTCTTGCCGGAGTGCTCCCTGCAGTCTGTCCTTTTGTCAAAGTAAGGCACAGGCTAGCGGTGTTGTCCCTGACTGGGATGCAGAGACTTGACTTCCAACCTTGCCTTCCACTCTTGACCAAACTGTGTGACTCTGGTAACGCTGCTTGGGTGCTTTCTAGAAACTGGACTTTGAGCATGTCAACCGGCTAGTCTCCCTACCCTCCCAAGAGATGGTAGCAGGGAAAGTTTAAAAGGGGGACCGCTAGGCTGCTTGGAGTGCGTCTTTTCAGGTCTGGGTGTTCCTTTCTCTGTAATAAATTGTGTTTGCGACATAGTGCCTCTGCGGCGAATGAGCCGCCCTGGGCTGGTGCTGCTGTATCTGTCTGCAGCTTTGCTTTCCCTTTTCTTGTCAGTATTTACCAAATGCCTCCACCGTGCATACATCCCGGGGCCTCTGACATTGTGCAAACTCCTGATTGCTCTGGTACTTGTGTCACTAGGTTTAACCTGCCAATGACTGATGTCAACAACTGTGAGACCGCTCAACTCCGCAGCACTTGGGGGGCTGGGCCCTGAAAAGAAAAGCCTTTCAGTGTTTCCATGTTTCTCGAGTTATGGGAGCGAATGAGACATTTGTGGACTCCTGTGAACTGACAAAACACTCTCAAATGACAAAATATAGAATCTGAAAAAAGCCTGTTTGATGTTTTTCTGTCTGCCAGATGTAAGAATGAAGCTCTTTGAGTCGTCTGTGATGAGGGGGGGGGGGGGGGGGGGGGGGGGTGCTTAATCACTGTATACAGTCGTCAACTGATCTAAAAGAAACCAGGATTCATCTGGAATAGGTTCACTTGCTGTGCATAAAACCACCTTCTAATAGTACTTGTAGGCAAATAAAAAAGGCGGAGCAAACCAAGCATAATGTAGGGAGTACGTGCTTCTGTGGATCACATGCTCCGCCCGCTTCTGCTGTCTACCATTGGGTGCAGATGTAGCAAGAAGATTTTCTTAGAAGTAGAAGTTCATCCCCTCAAACCCAAGCTGCACCAGGATAAGAGTCACAGTTGTTATTTTCTTCCATTAGGCTTGGATGTACATCCGTTGAGTTCGGGGACTGTCATACAACAGAAACACATGTTTGACATTGAAATACAAATATTACTTTCAGTGATTTTTAAAGACATTGAACGACTATTAAATGCCTTGAAGCAGACATTTAACCTAAAACCTTGGCACATGTTGTATTAGAATGACTTGTGAGAGGGAAATGGAGTACACAGCCTATAACTTTTGGCCAAAATGCAATAGTAAATTACCAACTTTATGTATGTAGCCTTTGTGTAGGAAGGCATCTTTAGGGATTTGAACATTCTGCCTTTTAGACCTGTCACCGAAGATATAAGTGGTAGGTGCATCATCGAAGGCAGCACCAAGGAGCTGCCAAAAAATCTGCTGCGACGGGGTTTGAAGACATTGAGGAAACTCAACTTGGTGGGGTTGGCAGGCGGCAGAGCAACAGGATTCTGTGGGGCCAAAGCAGATACTTGACTATCGTGGATGACTGACATGGGAGAGCAATAACCTACCTAGGCACCAAGCACGGCAAAGACTAAGCATTAGCCTCAAAACGCATCACGCTTTGACGATCTTCCCTCGGGATTCGACTTCGAAAAGGACCTTTGCTCCAATACAAGGAAAACCCTTGAGAGAACCATGCCTTAGGCATGGAGGGCCACAAAAAGTAAAACAAATTCAGTCTGTGCTACCCACTGTGCCTGAATCTTCTCTGTTTCTATCAGCTACACACAGGAAAAGCCTAACTTCAACCCCAAGAGTCTACTCTTCACTCCTTGATATGAAGCTTGATACTGAAGTAAAGATCAATCCCACCGAGGCCATAAGACACACCACATGAGTAATGGCAACTAGAAGCCATATTTGAGACAAACCACCTTCAACATATCTGCCCCCCCCCCCCCACTGACCAGCCCACAAAAGGAAAGATGTCTCCCCTTTGAGGAAGCCTTCTCTGAAGAACGTTGGGCAAACCTAGTGGTAAAGAAAAGTAGACCTAAGGAACCCACCCAACCGCTGTCACCAGTGCATTCCGGTCCTGAGATGATCGATATCATGAAACCACACTTACACATTTGTAACGCTTGAGCTTAACACCGCTAAGGGCATCCACGAGCTGGGGGGCTGTCGGCGACATTAAGTGAGCTATTGCCCTGAGTCGCATGATAATGAGCGGAGTTGGATATTGAACCGTGAACCCGGTGCTCTGGAGTCAGCTACTCTGGCTGCTGCACCACACTCCTCCCAATTACAGACTATGGGGATGACCCAACGCATGACTACTATGTTGATCCACAAGATAATCTCTCTTTTATGCCTCCCCGATGACACCACTGCGAATCGTGTAGTTATATAAAGAGCAGCCACCATGGCATTCTATGCGGCTATATAAAGAGCAGCCACCACTGCACCGCATGCAGTTACATAAAGAGCAGCCACCACTGCCTCCCATGCGGTTATATAAAGAGCAGCCACCACTGCATCCCATGCAGGAATGTAAAGAGCAGCCACCACTGCATCCCATGCGGGTATATAAAGAGCAGCCACCACTGCACCGCATGCAGTTACATAAAGAGCAGCCACCACTGCCTCCCATGCGGTTATATAAAGAGCAGCCACCACTGCATCCCATGCAGGAATGTAAAGAGCAGCCACCACTGCATCCCATGCGGGTATATAAAGAGCAGCCACCACTGCACCGCATGCAGTTACATAAAGAGCAGCCACCACTGCCTCCCATGCGGTTATATAAAGAGCAGCCACCACTGCATCCTATGCAGGAATGTAAAGAGCAGCCACCACTGCATCCCATGCGGGTATATAAAGAGCAGCCACCACTGCATCCCATGCAGGAATGTAAAGAGCAGCCACCACTGCATCCCATGCGGGTATATAAAGAGCAGCCACCACTGCATCCCATGCAGTTATGTAAAGAGCAGCCGTCACTGCACCGCATGTGGTTCTATAAAGAGCAGCCACCACTGAATCCGATGCCGTTATAAAAAAAAGCAGCCACCACTGCACCCCATGCGGTTATTTATAGAGCAGCCCCAACAATATCCAACATGGTTATATAAAGAGCAGCCATCACTGCATCCCATGCGGTTATATAAAGAGCAGCCATCACTGCATCCCATGCAGTTATGTAAAGAGCAGCCAATACTGCTTTCAATGTAGTGATATAATTAGAAGCCACTTTTTCATCCTGTGCAGTAATATAAAGAGCATCCACCACTGCTTCCCAAACTTATATAAAAAGCAGCCACCACATCCCATGAGGTTATATAAAGAGCAGCCATCACTGCATCCCCTGCGGTTATATAAATAGCAGCCAGCCACCACTGCTTCTCATGCGGTTATATAAAAAGCAGCCACCACTGCTTCCCATTCGGGTATATAAAGTGCTGCCACCACTGCCTCCCATGCGGTGATATAAAAAGCAGCCACCACTGCATCCCATGCTGTTATATAAAGAGCAGCCACCACTGCATCCCATGCGGGTATATAAAGAGCAGCCACCACTGCATCCCATGCAGGAATGTAAAGAGCAGCCACCACTGCATCCCATGCTGTTATATAAAGAGCAGCCACCACTGCATCCCATGCAGTTATGTAAAGAGCAACCGCCACTGCTTTCCATGCAGTTATGTAAAGAGCAGCTGCCACTGCTTTCCATGGGATTATAGAAAAAGCAGCCACCTCTGCTTCCCATTTAGTTATGTAAAGAGCAGTCCCCACTGCATCCCATGCGGTTATATGAAGAGCAGCCACCACTGCATCCCATGCGGTTATATAAAGAGCAGCCACCACTGCATACCCTGCAGTTACATAAAGAGCAGCCACCACTGCATACCCTGCAGTTATATAAAAAGCAGCCACCTCTGCTTCCCATTTAGTTACGTAAAGAGCAGCCACCACTGCATCCCATGCGGGTATATAAAGAGCAGCCATCACTGCATCCCATGCGGTTACATAAAGAGCAGCCACCACTGCATCCCATGCGGGTATATGAAGAACAGCCACCACTGCATCCCATGCGGTTATATAAAGAGCAGCCACCACTGCATACCCTGCAGTTACATAAAGAGCAGCCACCACTGCATACCCTGCAGTTATATAAAGAGCAGCCACCACTGCTTCCCATGCGGTTATGTAAAGAGCAGCCACCACTGCATCCCATGCGGGTATATAAAGAGCAGCCATCACTGCTTCCCATGCGGATATATAAAGAGCAGCCATCACTGCATCCCATGCGGTTACATAAAGAGCAGCCACCACTGCATCCCATGCGGGTATATGAAGAGCAGCCACCACTGCATCCCAGGCGGTTATATAGAGAAGCCACAACTGCATCCAACATGGTTATGTAAAGAGCAGCCACCTCTGCATCCCATTCAGTTATGTTAAGAGCAGCCACCACTGCATCCCAGGCGGTTATATAGAGATGCCACAACTGCATCCCATGCAGTTATATAAAGAGCAGCCACAACTGCATCCAACATGGTTATGTAATGAGCAGCCACCACTGCATCCCATGTGGGTATATAAAGAGCAGCCACAACTGCATCCAACATGGTTATGTAATGAGCAGCCACCACTGCATCCCATGTGGGTATATAAAGAGCAGCCACAACTGCATCCAACATGGTTATGTAAAGAACAGCCACCACTGCATCCCATGCAGTTATGTAAAGAGCAGCCACCACTGCACCCCATGCAGGAATATAAAGAGCAGCCACCACTCCATCCAATGCAATTATATAAAGAACAGCCACCACTGCATCCCAGGCAGTTATGTAAAGAGCAGCCACCATTGCACCCAATGCCATTAAATAAAGTTTGGCCACCACTGCACCTTATGTGGTTTTGCAGCATGAATCTTTTCTGGATTCACATGCTGTGCATTATTTTGCCATCCAGGGGTTAGGTCTTGGAATTGTTGTATTTCTTTCCTTTTTTTGGTTGTTTTCTTTTTTTTTGGTGGGTGTCGGCAAACCACCATTATTTGGTGTCCTCCTGTGACGTCGACAGGCGTCCTCCGCAAGGTCCCACCTTTGGACGCACTCTTCAGATTCTGTTTTTCCGCCGTTGTGTCTGGATCGATAAAGAAGGAGCTCCTAAGATTGGAGAGAAGAATCAAATAAAATAAGGAAAAAACTTCAGAAGAACTGCGGTTGAACATTTCGACTTTCAAGTTTTCAATCACAACGACTGGAGTTCGACGAAAGGTGTACACTTATCTTCAACGATCAGAGAATGTGCACGCAGGGGGCTCCCTGGGCACGGTAATAGACAAAACATTGCTCAAGTTTTGCAAAAATTGTCACCACAGTTATGCTCAGAAAGATCAGCACCCAGTCTGCACCCTTTGCCTGCTGCTGGATAACCGAAGCGAGGACTGTAACACGTGCTCCAACTACACCCCGAAGACGTTGAGGGTGAGGGAAAAACAGCGAAGAGCCAACTACAACATGCTAGTCCAAGGACCACCACCTTCACTGCGAGACCTGGGCCTCTCCAGTGAGGAGAAGGACAACGTCGCTGAAGGGCCTGAAGGCGACGAGGACAGAGACGTTACGGTTGTGGAGGTCTAGAAGAAGACTTCGAAGGAAGTAAGAGAGTCGTCGACCTCAAAACAACTAGGAGTCTAGAAAATCTGACTCTAGACCCACAATGGGAGCCTCCGCGTCGAGGTACTCAATGTCTGCAGTTGCATTCAAACAAAAACACACCATAGGATCCTTGGATAAGGGCTCTGTAATGGCAAAGACACTCGAAAAGCCAAAGACATCAAAAGACAGTCTGGAAAAAGATGCCTCAGCATCGAAAAGGACCAAACAAGCTACGACAGCTGGATCGGCGTCGACAAGCATGAAGCGAAAAGCAGAAGGTCTCGACGACGAAATACACTCGGCCGAGATGGAGAAGAAAAGGAAGAGACTCGAAGCCGAAACGTTACGGTTGTGGAGGTCTAGAAGAAGACTTCGAAGGAAGTAAGAGAGTCGTTGACCTCAAAACAACTAGAAGAGTCTAGAAAATCTGACTCTAGGCCCACAATGGGAGCCTCAGCGCCGAAGTACTCCATGTCTGCAGTTGCATTCAAACAAAAACACACCATAGGTTCCTTGGATAAGGATTAGCCAGCTAACTAGGGACAACTTAAGCCGGCACGAGAGTGGTACTAGGAGACCCCTGGGGCCCCTCTCAGGCCAGCTTAACATTGGGAATGGACGAGTTAGGTCTCTGTCGAGAGGCTCTAACAGATCCGTTCGAACCAATGGCTCTCGAGGCTCTTCTCGAAGAGGGATGACATCCCCTCAGAGGAGAGTGTACGAAGCTAAGGAGAGGGAAGTCAATCTGCGGATCGAAAGGGAAGAACTTGCCCTGGCCAAAGAAAGACTCGCCTTTGCTCGAAAGCAAGAATTGAGTGGGACCAATCCCACTGGTGGCAGCATTCCCCCACGGGAAAACAGGAGTTTAGACACTAGGCACCTGAGTAAGATAGTGCCCCCCTTTAAGCAAGGGGACGACATCCACAAATGGATTACTGCTTTGGAGCGGGCCTGCACTGTACAGTGCGTCCCCCAGAGTCAGTGGGCAGCTATCTTGTGGCTCTCCTTTGAAGGTAAAGGTAGAGATAAGCTCCTCACTACTAGAGTTGAGGATGCTAACAATTACCAGGTCCTGAAGAACACACTGATTGATGGGTTCGGCCTAACCACTGAGCAGTACAGGTTGCTGTTCAGGGATACCCAGAAAACTCAGTCTCAGGACTGGTCTGATTTCGTCGATTGTGCCACTAAGGCTTTGGAGGGCTGGTTGCTGGGCAGTAAGGTTACTGATTACACAGGATTGTATAATTTGATCATGCGAGAACAGATTTTAAACAATTGTCAGAACCAGTTGTTGCATCAGCACCTTGTCGACTCGGATCTGACCTCTCCCCAAGAATTGGGAAAGAAGGCAGACAGATGGGTCAGAACAAGGGTTAAGCAAAACCAGGGCCAGAACCAGGGTGGTCAGAAGAAAGCAGACCAGAAGGGTAAAGATTTGAAAGGGGAACAAAATGACCAGAAGTCTTCGACAGGTCCCCAACAACCCAAAGGGGGGGGGGGGGGGTCAGGCTTCCCAGAAAAAGAAGAATCAAGAAGGCCAATCGAAAAGGTGGTGCCAATACTGTAAAAGTAAAACTCACTGGTTTAGTGAGTGCACCAAGAAAGGAGGGCAGACTCCTGCTACTGCAGCCCCTAAGGCACCTGTGCCCCCTAGTACAGCCAGCAGTAGTAGTGCGCCTCCCAAGGGACTAGCTGGGTTAACCTTGGGTTCTGAGGGGGTGTGACAGCTTAGTTGGCACACTCACTCAGGCTGTCCTTGTCTGTACGGGGGATGTGGATATATCCCCCGATGTCAGTCCCAATACTTTGGGCAAATACCGACAGACGCCTTTGATCAATGGAAGAATGGCTCAGGCCTATAGGGACACTTGTGCCAGTGTCACCATGGTGACGCCTAACTTTGTGGACCCTGGACAGATCATGCCAGGTACAGATTTCCTGGTGACCAATGCCAGCAACGTCACTACCAGTCATAGTATGGCGATTGTTGCTTTCTCCTGGGGAGGGGTAAATGGCCAGAAAAAGGTTGTTGTTAGTTCAGACCTCCCAGTGGATTGTTTGTTGGGCAATGATTTGGAGTCATCACAATGGTCAGAAGTGGAGCACCGGACTCACATGGAGATGTTAGGCTTGCCAGCACATGTGCTTGCTGTGACTAGGTCACAGGTCAGACGATGCCCCACTGAACAGGTGCTGGATCCTGGAACAACGGATCAGACACCTCCCAAGAAGAAGAGCAGTCGGGTTAAGGCAGCGCCTTCCCCCTTGCCCCAGGTCGAGGATCAGGTCTCAGTGGAGGCTGACCTCCAGGAATTGCGGGAAACTGAACCTAAAGAACTCTAACTTGATCAAGTTGAGTTTCTGGGCTCAGGGGGACCCACACGAGAAGACCTGGGGAAGGACCAGTTAGACTGCCCTTCCCTTGAACCCCTCAGACAGCAGGCTGCTGCTGAGGCTGCTGGGAACGCCACAGGTACCCACAAGGTATACTGGGAGGATGGACTCCTGTACACTGAGGCAAGAGACCCCAAGCCTGGCATGACCAGGAGGCTGGTTATCCCCTTGTCTCAGCGTGGTTTCCTTCTTACCTTGGCCCACGAGATTCCCGTAGCAGGACACTTAGGCCAGACGAAGACGTGGGACAGGCTTGTCTCACACTTTCACTGGCCTCACATGAACGAAGATACCAAGGAGTTTTGTCGCTCCTGTGTCACTTGCCAAGCCAGTGGTAAGTCAGGTGGCACGACAAAGGCCCCCCTTATACCAATGCCTGTGGTGGGGGTGCCCTTTGAACGAGTGGGGATTGACATTGTCGGTCCAATGGAACCCCCAACACCATCAGGGCACAAGTTTATACTGGTGGTAGTGGATCATGCCACCAGGTATCCTGAAGCTATTCCCCTTAGGACCACTACAGCACCTGTGGTGGCAAGAGCCCTAGTTGGAGTGTTCTCCAGAGTGGGCTTCCCTAAGGAGGTTGTCTCTGACAGAGGTGCAAACTTCATGTCAAGCTACTTGACTGCTATGTGGAAGGAATGTGGTGTCAACTACAAGTTCACTACACCCTATCATCCACAATGCAATGGGCTTGTTGAAAGGTTCAACAGGACCCTAAAAGGGATGATTCATGGACTACCTGAAAAGCTTCGGCGTAGATGGGACGTCCTGATTCCCTGCCTTTTATTCGCTTATAGAGAGGTCCCACAGAAGGGGGTTGGCTACAGCCCTTTTGAACTTTTGGACAGACATCCTGTAAGAGGACCCCTGTGTTTGGTGAAGGAAGGATGGGAGAGACCTCTCAAAAAGCCTGCAACCAGCATAGTGGACTGTGTGCTTGGCCTCCGCTCCCGGATGGCTGAGTACATGGAGAAGGCATCCGAAAACCTTAAGGCCAGCCAAGAACTCCAAAAAGCTTGGCATGACCAAAAGGCTGTCCTGACTGTTTACCAGCCTGGACAGAAGGTGTGGGTGTTGGAGCCAGTGGCCCCAGCAGCACTCAAAGACAAATGGTCTGGGCCCTACACCATCCTGGAGAAAAAGGGAGAGGTCACCTACCTGGTGGACCTTGGAACTCCCCGGAGCCCCCACAGGGTGCTTCATGTCAACAGGCTCAAGGCATATGTCGACAGGAAGGACATGAGCTTGCTCATGGCCATAGATGAGGGACAGGAGGAAGAGAGTGACCCTCTCCCCGACCTGCTCACTCAGAATCCTGACGATGGATCGGTAGACGGTGTTGTCTTTTGTGGCAGCCTCTCCGAACATCAACAGGAGGATTGTAAACAGGTTCTTCAATCCTTCCGGCATATGTTCTCTCTAACACCCAGTCAGACCAATTGGTGTACCCATGAGGTTGACACTGGTGACCGCTTGCCCGTCAAGAGTAAAATCTACAGGCACCGAGGATGAAGAGGGTTCTCTCCACGCTGGCTCCGGAGGCAGGGGGCCTTGGCATCCCGGACCTCCGGAAATACTTCCAGGCGGCGCAGTTGCGCTACCTAGTGGAGTGGAGCAGGTGGGAATCCGACAAGCATTGGCTTTTTCAGGACCAGGCAGTGGCGGGGCGCAGTGGAGAGGTGTGGCTCACTGGTTAGAGGCGGCAGACCCGAGTGCAGAGAACGGCCCGGGACCAGGGTTCGATTCCCGACGCGGCAGGGTCTTGGACCAGGATCAGCGGACTGATAATTCTCGCATCGGTGCCTACTCCGACCAGAGATCACACTCGGCAACTCTGGGCATTAGCTTGCCTCATCTCCACAACGGCCCCACACAAACGCCGGGGATGCCTGGCTTCACCTTGGAGACCCCCAGGAGGGACTATCTCACAGGGAAAGCCAGGACGGGTTCCCCAGCGGTCTATAGCGCTACGAGGCCTCCGGGTAGCAGTGCGCTTTACAAGACACAACAATTCACAATTCACAATTCACCCTCCAGGCGGTTCCATTCATGCGCCGGGCTCACCGCCCTCAAAATCTCTACGCTTCCTTCGTTACGCGAGTTCCCTTAAGGGTATGGGACACAGTCAGCGAGGTTTGTGAACTCACTACGTTCCCCTCACCTTTCACCCCGATAGCGGACAATCCTGACTTCTCCCCCGGGATGGAGCCAGGTGCTTTCTCTCACTGGAGGGCGGCGGGCTGCCGAGCGCTGTTCCAGATCTATGGGCCGGAGGGGATAGTCCCCTTTCAGCAACTGAAACAGGAGTTCCATTTGTCTGAGTCGGACAGGCTGCGATATATGCAGGTCAGGCACTGGCGCTTCAACCCCAGGTGCGGGACACTGCTGATCGCCGGATAACGCCATACGAATGGTGGTTGGTGACACGCGCCTCTGACGCTAAGCTGATCACTGATCTATATAAATTCCTACAGCCCCCTCCGTTTCACTTCTATAATCCGGGCAGGGAACGTTGGAACAGAGAACTGGGACGGACGCTTAGCCATAAGGAATGGGATCAAATTGCGCACCGTGCGAGACACTCTGCATATCATACAGGCCTCACGGAAACACTCACCAAGGTGTCTACGTATTGGTATTACACCCCGGAGAGGCTCCATGAAATGAACAGACATATTGAGAAGGCGTGCTGGAGGGGTTGCGGTCGGGTGGGGACCCTTACACATATACTTTGGGATTGTCCTTTGTTAGAGGCTTACTGGAAGGAAGTTCTTGACGAGATTGATGTTCATTTTGCAACTGAATTGCAGCGCTTCCCGGCGTATCAGGCCTTCCTAATGGCCTGATGTACCCGCTGAAGTCCCGTAGGGACAGGCAAATTGCGATAGCGCTGGGTTCAGCGATTCAGAACATCTTGATCCACTGGCGTACCACCACGGTCCCCTCCATCACAGGCTGGCTGCACAGGCTTTGGCACGTGCTAGGTATGGAGAAATTATCGCTTATGGTGGCAGGGGACGTGGACCAATTTGATGAGCTATGGCAACCCTTCCACGCGCTTCTGACTACTGAATTCAGGGAACTCACTTGCCCGAGATACCTCAGACTTCTGAGATTACCACCGCCCGTGATTTCAACCGACTAAGGAGACACAAGATCTGGGCTCGCGGGGGAGACGGGGGCGTGGCGGGAGGGCAGGTTGTATTATCAGCCGAGTTTTGGACGGGGGGAGTAGCGGGGGATGTTGGGGTGAATTGGGTTGTTTGGGGGGGTGGGGGGGGTTCTGGGGGTGGTGGGGTTGGTCTCCTGCATTATTGCTTTTCCTTTTCTGGTCTGCTTGATGGTGTCGACTGCACTTAGCTTTTATCATTTGCCATTGTTTTTTCTTTACAGTAGCTTTGTCCACCGTCGCACTCATAAATTTATGCTCAGCTTTTCTCACCTGATTGTATGTAACCCTACCCCTCATGTTCCCTTGCCTCCTATTTTTTGTCTTAATAAAATGCTTTAAACCTAAAATCTACAGGCAGCCCGATCACGTTAGAGACTGCATCAAAACTGAAGTGCAGAAAATGTTGGAGTTGGGAGTCATTGAACCCTCGGATAGCCCTTGGGCTAGTTCCGTAGTTCTAGTGCCGAAGCCTCACACCTCGGGTGGTAAGAAAGAGATGAGGTTCTGCGTAGACTAAAGGGGTCTCAATGCAGTCACTAAGACTGATGCCCACCCAATACCAAGGGCAGACGAGCTTATAGATAGATTGGCGTCCGCCAACTACTTAAGTACGTTTGACCTGACAGCTGGGTATTGGCAAATCAGGTTAGCTGAGGACGCCAAGCCCAAGACCGCATTTTCTACCCCTGGTGGGCATTATCAGTTCGTGGTGATGCCCTTTGGTTTGAAAAATGCACCTGCCACCTTCCAAAGGTTGGTGAATCACGTTCTCACTGGGCTGGATGACTTCTGTGCGGCGTATCTAGACGATATTGCTGTCTTTAGCTCCACCTGGGAGGATCACCTGGTCCACCTGTTGAAAGTGTTAGAGGCTCTGCAAGGAGCAGGTCTCACTATCAAGGCCACCAAGTGCCAGATAGGGCAGACACAGGTTGTATACTTGGGCCACCTTGTCGGTGGAGGCCAAGTTCAACCACTGGAGAGCAAAATACAGTCAATCAGGGACTGGGCTCCTCCAACCACCCAGACTCAGGTTCGAGCTTTCTTGGGCCTGACTGGTTACTACCGAAAGTTTGTCAGAAATTACAGATCGATTGTGACTCCGCTTAATGAACTGACGAGTAAGAAAATGCCAAAAAAGGTTCAGTGGACAGCGAGCTGTCAAAAAGCATTCGATGACCTAAAACAGGTCATGTGCACGGCACCTATCCTCAAGAGTCCAGACTACTCCAAACCATTAATTGTCCAAACAGATGCTTCTGAGTTGGGTGTGGGAGCTGTTCTATCTCAACTGAATTTTGATGGTAATGACCAGCCCATTGCTTTTATAAGCAGACGGCTGAACCCCAGAGAGAAAAATTGGTCAGCTATTGAGAGGGAGGCCTTTGCTGTGGTTTGGGCCCTGAAGAAACTGAGGCCATACTTGTTTGGCACTCATTTCAAGATTCAGACCGACCATAAGCCCCTCTTATGGCTAAATCAGATGAAGGGTGAAAACCCCAAACTGCTTAGGTGGTCCATTTCCCTACAGGGGATGGACTTCACAGTGGAGCATAGACCTGGCACTGATCATGGCAATGCAGATGGGCTCTCCAGGTATTTCCACTTAAAACAAGAAGACTCACCTGGTCAAGGTTAGTTTATTGTCCCAACGTTTGGGGGGGGGGGGGGGGGGGGGTCATGTAGGAGAGTAGGGTCTGCAATCCTATGATCACCCAGATTTTTTGCTTTTGTTTCACTGGTTTACGACTTTCTCGGGCTGTGGGCCTGCCAATCAGACCCACAGCCTAGCTGTTCTCTCGCTAAATTGATGTGTGTACCTTAGGTGCATTACCCAATTGGAACTGGGCCACCTCGTCAGACCCTGTAACTCAGGGCATCGGTGTACCCAGGGCCTACCAGGGGCTGAAGCATGTATTATGCCACCCCTGGATGGCCATCTAAATCTGACACAACTGGCTGCGCGACAGCTGGGGCAACGTGGCGTACTCGCCCGTTGCTTTAGGTATAGTATGACTATATCTAACCCTCAAATGGACACCCGAATTCCTGTTAGCCACTCCTATGGCAGGCCTTGACAATCCTGAAGGCAGAGTGCATGGAATCGTGTGAATTGGGCTCTGGCACGAGCCGAGCCCGGTTGCAGCTTGCGGAACCAAGACCCAATGGCTGTTCCATGATAACGCGTACCATATTGGTAACTTCGGTATCGCGTTATCAAGACATGTCGAGTAAGGTGTCACACGAATCAGGATGCTGACCCCTCACCAAGGCTGGCGACGAGGTTAGCATTCCGCCCTTCTAGAGGGACACGACATGTACGTAACTGTGAACCCCAGTTAAAGTTAACTAAAGCCTCAGCTCCACAAAATGGATGCTGCCACCACAGACACGAGTCTGACCTCCTGCTGCTGGGAGTCCATCCAGCGAGGAGAGCTTGGACAAAGGGTTTCCTGTCCGGGGCGGTGTTCGCACCATCCCAGACAGGGTTTTGTGTATCCTGGGTAGGCAGGGCTTTACAAGAAGGTGACTGCGGAGTGGCACCCCGGTGCTCACTACGCATCTGCCGGCTAGAACCAGTTCCAGGGGCGCGCCAGCCCCTGACCTGGGGAAAGTCCGGCATGGGAGAGGGGTGTAACCACCCCCCTTCCTGGTCCCACCCCTAGGGCAGGACCTAGTCACGTATCCATCCCTTTCTTTAGGATAAAGGCAGGAGCGGGGACCCTTCCAAATTAGATCATCTTTAAATCAAGAATACTTTCTACGAAAGGAACTCTCGACTCTTCTCAAGATTTCTCCCTTGTGGCTAAGGAGTAGTCACCCTGCATCCGCAGGCACCATCTAAGAACTCTGCGGTTTGCTGCAAGTCCTTCCTCAGGAATCCGACTGCCCAGCTCGACGAGAACCGGCTTCCCTGGCACCTCTGACCTCTACCCACATCGTCAGCTCAGCTGAGATCTGTGGGTGCGACGAGACCTCGAGGGACCGGCCATCTTCAAAACCTGCACGATTTCTTAAACCAGCACGACCACCGAGGGATTCTCTGGTGAGTGCTCTGGGGTCCGAGAAGCCCGACCCTGAGCAGCCCCAACACCGAAGTGCAGCCTCCCAGCAGCTCCATGATCTGCGTGGGGCCCTTCTGCTCTTTGCTGTTCAGCACGTTGTCTGGTTACTAGCCGCTGGCTTGTGACCTCCGTGACGACACCCGACAACCAACGCTGCTGGTCTGGTTGCTCCAGACTGGCCTTTGCTCCCTTCTGAGAGAGGAGCACCTCGGGCCCTCCTGGTCCACTCCAGATGCCATTTTAGGCCCACCACGTGGCCCTGAAATTTGCCAAGGCTTGTTGCCCCAATCCTGGGCCCAGCGACGCCGACAGCATCAACCTTCGTGGGACAGCTCGCACCTCCATCCTGGTCGCCGACAACGCCTCCTGGTCCGTGAGACTGCAGAGCCTAGCGTCGCCCTCTCACCTAGTCGAGGTGACGATCATCCGGTGCCCTCCTGGTACCCTCTGACTACTGGCTAGTAGTTACGAACTTGGTCCCCTCTGCTTTCAGGTGTCCTCCATCTCTGATCCAGGCTTGGATCTCTACGAACTATCTACACTGGTCGCCGGCCAGCAACTCCTTCCTTCCGGCTCCTGGCTTGTCAGCGAAGACTCCCGACGTCTGTAAAGACTTGTGCAGCCGCAGCCCTTGGGGCTAGGTAACTTCGGCATTTCGGTGCCCGCATAGCCTCCTTACTTAAGGGTCCCGAGTCCCTATTGCTTCCGACTTGCCTTATCGGGTCCGCCCGAGACCACTAAACTTTCCGTGCTTTCGGGCACTTGTATTGATTGTGCACTTGATGTATTTTCTTAAGAGTTTCGTTGTGTGCTTAGTACCCTGTCCTCATAAAGAGTACAGGGCTGTTGTGATTCTAATAAATACACTGTTTATTTTCATAACACTTGTGTGGTGTCCTTTCACTTGGTGTTCAAGGGGTATGTGATGGTATAACAGCTGGCTTAACACGCCCTCTAGAGTTTAGCCCGAAGACTGCTCATATCCACGCTACTAGGATAGCTGGTCTAAGGTTGACTTACAACCAATCACCATAAGGGTCGTTTGGACCGATGCATAGTGATCACTAGAATAGTGAGCACTGCATATCGGGCCAACTTCTCACACCGCTGAAAACCACAACAGAGGTCGAGAAGGTCGTCGAGAAAGTAATGCCTCCGACTACACCCTGAACCGCTCAAAGAAGAAGAGAAAGAAGAATTGTTCTTCGGAGAAGACGTCGAAGAGGACAAACAAACGTATGCAGGATCACCGATCTCAGAGACTCAAGACCTGCAATGGTAAGATCTCGACGCCAAATCACCCAAGGAGGCTGTGGAAACATATCCTCCGGGGCCATCACCCCCAGATGACATTGGCATGTTTATTCAGGTGATTAAGAAAGCTGCTGAAACATATGTTGTGCAGCTAGAGGAAGAAAAACCACGACCATGTTTTTTATTAGAGACTTTGATGCCAACACAATAAGGAAATCAATTCCTTCCAATGCTGCCAAGTGTATTGGAACAGGGAAAAGAGGCATTCAAAGAGCCTGCAACATGCAAGGATATCACACCAAGAGCAGAAAAGATATATAAACATTCCTCTAAAGACCCTATATACGTCAGATGGTCTGTACCAACTGACTCTATTATTACTTCCACAGCAAGAAAAGGAGCTAATGTACCAACAACAATGGGTCCACCTACAGACTAGGAAAGCAAGAGGATGGACCTTGTAGGGAGGAAAGTAGAAAAAAGTGCTGCAAACCAATGGCGCATAGCCAATTCAAATGCATTACTAAACACACCTGCTTATCAATATTGGGAAGAGGTAGGAGATTTGTTAAAAAAACCTACCTGAGCAATTCCAAAGAAGAGCTAGCCATTTGGTGGAAGAGGGTAAAAACATTGCTAACACATGTTTAAAGTCAGCACTAGATGCTGCAGAAACATCAAGCAGACAAATGATGAGTGGCATCACAGAAAGGAGGTGCGCATGGCTGAGAATATCAGGTTTCGAACCAGAAGTGCAAGGCAATATTATAAACTCACCATTCAATGGCGAACAACTGTTTGGGAGTGTGGTTGACGCTAAACTCAACCAAGTAAAAAAAGACAACGAGACGGCAAGGTCCATGGGCGCCTACAATTCAGAGGCATGCGTAGAGGCACACCCTCAAAAAGACCAGCAGTTAGAGGTACCCACCAACCTACTACCTCACATTAAACTTACCAAGGAGCAAGCATGGGGCAGCAGCAAGGGCGGCAGCAGAACTGGCAATATCAACAAGGAAGGCAATCATTATGAGGGCGTCCCCATGGCAGAGGCCAGCCACAAAGGCGGACCACACACCACAACTAAGTGACTGCATTCAAAGAAGGTACACTCATGAAGAACAGCAATGGGTGTACACACAGAAAAACAACCAATGCAAAAACAAAGACCTGCCAGTTTATAGTTCCTCCAGGATGCCACACCAGTAGAAGGCAGACTAAAATATTTCCTTCAAAGATGGAAGGACATAACGTTAGACAAATTGATTTTAAACATAATGCAGTATGGGGACTGCATAGAGCTAACAAAACAACCCCTAAACAGGAGACCAAAACAAAGGATGCATTCAAAAGCAGAATTATCTCAGCTATTCAAAGAGGTGCAGGAACTAGAGGGGGAAACATGCAATAGAGCACATACCACACAAGGAAAAGAACAACAGAGTATATTCTACATGCTTCCTACTTCCAAAAATAGACGAAACATTACGCCCAATATTAGACCTAAGGTTTCTAAACAAATTTATAAAGACCCAAAGATTGAAGATGACTACACTGCAAGAGGTGATACCTCACCTGCAAGAAGGAGATGACATGGCAACCATAGACTTAAAGGAGGCATACTTACACATCCCTATGAACAAAAAACTCAAGAGGCTGTTAAGATTTGTGGTCAACAAAAGACACTACCAATTCAAAGTACTGGCATTCGGTCGAAAATCAGCACCATGAGTGTTCACAAAGTGCCTAGCAGCCGTAGCAGCACATCTCAGAAGGCAGGAGATTCATGTTTACTCCTACTTGGACGACTGGTTAGTAAGAGCAAACTCTTACAGTCTATGCAAATAGCATATACAAGTAGTGATGGAGACATTAGTTCAGCTGGGCTTCTCCATACATGGGGAAAAATCATCAATAAAACCAGAACTCATAAAGGTGCTCTTAGGCGGAGAAATAGATAGTGTTAGGAAAAGCATTCCCAAGCGAGAAAAGGAGATCGGCCTTATTTAAGGAGACTCCTCTATACCAGAGGGGGCATCATCTGACAGTGAGGACAGTGGGGAAATTACTGGGAATGATGGCATCATGCATTCATTTCATTCCGAACATTCGCCTACACATGAGACCATTTCAGGAATGGCTCCAGAAACAATGGTCAAAGGCAACAGGAGATCTAGTTGTTGTCACACAGACAGTTCATCAGGAGATGGCATGTTGTAACAAAGCAAACATAGCACAGGGAAGACTTTTCACACCACCAACTCCAACAGTGACCATAACAACAGATGTGTCCCTAATGGGATTGGGAGCACACATGAACAACCTCAAGGTAAAAGGATTGCGGACACAACAGGGCACAGATGTATAAAAACAGTATTCTTAGCCTTAAAGGGTTTTCAAAAAGAGCTCTACAGGAAAAAGGTGTTGAAACAAACAGACAACACAACCACAATGTTTTATATAAAAAAGCATGGGAAGAACTGCGTCTGTAGCACTCAAAGCTCGCTCAAGAGATTTGGAGATGGGCAATTCCAAGGGGAATAGACATAATAGCAATGCACCTACCAGGAAAGGACAATGCAGAAGCAGACAGGCTGAGCAGACAAACACCATCACTCCACAAGTGGGAACTAAATCAAGCAGAACTCCAGAAGATTTTAAGGAAATGGGGGACACCTTAATAGACCTATGTGCAACACCCCACAATGCAAAATGCCAAAACTTCGCATCCAGGTGACCTTACAGTCAGTCCCTAGAGAATGAGCTGTGGATACACTGGTGTTAGACCTGGCACCTTGGCGTGAGTTTCCCTTCTACTTTTTGCTGAGGTGCCTCAGATGTTTTTGCTGGTGTCCGCTGCTCAGGGCACTGCGCCACGGCCAATCCGTGCCGCAGTGCAAGTGCTCCCAATGTAAAATGTATATATGATTGATTTCCATGATTGGCTCATTGGATTTACTGTCAGTCCCCAGTAAAGTGCACCAGGAGTGCCAGGGCTTGTAAATGCCAATACTGCTAGTGGGCTTGCAGCGCTGGTTGCGCCACCCACAGAAACAGCCTTTTAAAATGTGTCTAGGGTCTGCCATTGCAGAACCTGTGTGCAGTCTGGTACTGTCATGCTGGCTGGGCAAGTGCACACACTTGCCAGCCTCTAAACCTTCCCTTTGCTTCATATTAGTCACCCCTATGGTAGGCCCTAGGGCAGGGTGCATTGTAAGTGTAAGGTAGGACAAGCCCTGATGTGAATGGCATGTCCTAATAGTAAATTACAGCCAATTTCGTTTTTCACTATTGTAAGGCTACCTGTTCTCATAGGCCAAGATGGGCTGCTGGAATTATTACACTCTATAATCCCAGAAGGCTCAGGGAACATGGTAGAAGGTCAAGTTTAGTATGCCTGAAATCAGAATAATAAAATACTTCTTTTAGTAAAGTTTATTTTAATATCCTGTGTTTGCAAATGCTACTTTTAGAAAGTTAGCATTTGCTTGCCTAACCATTTCAGCCCGCCTCTGCTAGGATGTGTATCTGCTGTCTGGGTTGTGTGAGTGACAGGGCTGGGGGATGACAGGTGGTGAATGCAAGGATTACACATTAGTGGGAGGTGGGAGTGCCCCTGGACTCTGAATAGGGCTGTGCTCTGCCACCATAATGCTGGCTCCGCCCCCTGTGGAGCGACTGATGACTCTGCCCGACACCGGGCCCAGGCAGAGGGAAGACTGTCAACAAGGTACTCCTGGCTGTACTTGTCATCTAACTGCTGGCTCCACCTCCTGCGGAGCGTCAGATGGCCTGCCCCTCACACTGAAAGGAAAGCCAGGAACAGCACAACAGAGAGCTTCAAAACTGAGTTAGGCTATGCAAAGGCCCCCCTGGCCTGAAAGAACAAAAGAATTTCTGTATAAAAGAAGGAGCCCTGCTCCCAAGAAACTAGATCCTGTTTCCCACAACAAACCTCTGCCCAACTAGAAGGAGAAGGAGAAGCTGGAAGGACTGGCCTACTGTCTGCCTTGCTGAGGAAGGAGAGGAGAAGACTTTCTGAAAAGACTTTGCTGACTTGTGCTTGAAACTTTCTCCAAGGGCTTGATTGAGCTTGTCCCCGGAACGGAACCTCCGGACCGGTGGGTTTCTTGTGTCTTCGCTCGTCTTGAACTTCGAGCCGTGTGTGCCTCCCGCCGGAGCTGAGTCTGCGCCCCCATCGCCCCCTCCTAGGGCTGTGGCACTCGGGAGCTCGCCTGCCCTTCACCCGTGAGAGCCTCACTCAATTTAGAGTCGCTCTCTGCCCCCGGGTCAGGCTGCCTACTCCTCTGCCCCTGCCTGCCATCAGGAGTGCGCTGAAGCGCTCACTCGCCCCTCCCGCCGGAATTCCTCTGCGGCCGGTGATCGATGCAGAGACAGCCGGCCGTACGATAGAGCGTACCCTGCTGTCCTGCTTCACCCCCTGAGAGACTTCACAGGCCGCGCCGCCCCCTTTGGGAGACCCCAGTACAGTGCGTACTGAGGTTGTGGGCCGTGCCTCCCTGTGGGCACACACCCGCTGAAAGGAGAGATCTGAGGACACAGCCAAGAAACGAGTCGCACTCCCCGTGTACGACTCGTCCCAGAAAGAGAACTGCGATCTGAAGGTACAGCGCTAGCACAACGGGCTCGGGCCCGCAACGCTTTATTTCCCCGTAATCAGCTGTGCGCGTCGGATTGCCTGAGAAGGGAGTCTACGTCACTACGAGTGCGATTGCTGTTGAGTGGGAGTCGAGCGCTACGGCTACAGAATCCAACCTGCGCCCCTAGCACTCTGAAAAGTGCCCCGTACGTTGAAACCCCCCCGCAGTACGAGCCGCACCAGCTGAGTACGGCTCGTACCAGGGTTTTGCCTTGCTACGCCTTGTGCCTCTGGGAAGTGCCCCGTACACGACGTACGCTTGCCCACGCTAGATGCGTGAGCCGCGGTAGGGTCTCTCGTACTTTCACCGGGGAAAGCGCACCAAGGCGCTACAAAGCGCCCAGTGAGTCCTAAAGTGGCAAAGTAACTAGTATCCTAGGAAAAGCATTCTAAAAGACCGTAAAGACAACAAAAGATCTAAGAGAACTATTTTTAGGGAAAATAGACTAAGAAGGAAGCAGCGAACTGCCTAAAAAGAGGATTGCCATTATTTTCACAATCTTGTGGCTTAAGCTAAAATCGTTATATTGGTCTTGTGATAAGTCTTACCTGCACATATATATTTTTATATAAAGAAAACATATTTTTACATATCCGCAGCCTGGTGTCCATTTGTGGGGGGATTGGTACATTTACTGTGTGTGTGATTACAAATGCTTAACCCAATAATGCCTGAAGAATAGCCTTGGTTGCTCACGCCACGCACCTAGAGGGTGAGCCAGGGTAATTCTAAGGGGTCATCCTTCGCCCTGACTTAGAGGATCGGGTCCCTGCTTGTCACAGGTGAATACTTGCGCCAACCAGAGACCCCCAATTCTAACATTGGACGCAGCGGTAAGGATTTGCGAATTTGCATTTATAGTTGACATACAGTGAAGTGTTGATTACCACATAGTGAGAGCAGACCTATAAAGCAGCCATAGATTTCAATTTTTTTACTTTGTTGAGAAATCTCCTATTTTTTGAAAGCCATGCCTGGCTCACTCCCTGCTGGAAGAGCACTTTCTTAGATCTCTGGAATTGAAGATGTGGATTGGGAACACAGAGGACTGGAGGGCTACACAGTGGAGCAGTTGAAAGGCTACTGTGTAAAGTTCAGAGTTGCACACGCAGGGTGCAAAAAGAAAGCCCAATACATCAAAGCGCTGAGAGCCTGGAAGGAGTCAAGAGAGCCACAGAATGCGATGGAAATTGTTGGACAGGCCACATGAAAGGCCGCACTCCCCCGGCCCGACCAGGCCCGAGCCCGGTCACGCAGGTACCACACACCACCATTTCACGTCCTCCGTCCCCTCTGGGACCCCTACTCTCGAACATGTCGACCTCGTGGGCCCGATCCACTGCCGGCCTGCGCGCCCATCCTGGGCGCCATCTTGGACACTCCACCACGAGGCCGCCTGGCCCCCGATCGACCCCAACCCTGGGCCTGGCCAGGCCTCAGACATCCCGGCACCACCATCCACCCAGGAGGTGAGCGGGCTACTTGGCAAGTCAATGGGAGAAAGAGGTGTCGATGGCTCTCCCCCGCCAAGTGCCGCTCACCCACCGCCTCCCCGGATGCTGGCTCCACCCCCCTGCTGGGTGTCTGGACTCCCTCATCCCGGACCTCCCGACCTCCAAGTGCGAGGGTCCGGACATCAAAGAACACCAGCCCTATAACTGGGGCAGCTCCAGAGCAGGAAGGCAGTTGTATCTTGGAGTCGAGAGACGCAGGGAAGAACTCATCCTTGACGGACTACTGGCGCTGCCATAGCTCTGTCTCGTGCACCATCGTCTTGCCTGCTGGCGCTGCCGCAACCTTCGTAACCTTCATATCCTTCATCGTCGTCGGGACCTGCTGGCGTGGCCGCGGACCGTTTGTATTCACCATCTTCATCGGGACCTGCTGGCTCCGCCGCGGACCGTCGTTTCCTTCGTCCATCTCGGGACCTGCTGGCTCCGCCGCGGCCCGATCATCTAGAACGCCGAGCTCGAGGATTGAGAGCTAGTTTCATCTTTTGGTAACAAGACTGTCCCGCTACCCTTTTCCCAAGCCCGAGACCAGAACCGAGGGGACCCCTGAGTCCAGACCTCCTTGTACCATTCCATCGTAAACTTAAAGAATTGCCTATAAAGTCTCGTTGAACTTTAACCTTGTGTGGTGTCCGTCTGTGGGGGGGAAGTTACTTGTCTGTACGATCGCTGGAGACGGCTCTCCCCGGAGACCTCTCCCCTTATCCTCGGCCGACCCTCCCGGTCCGTCTAACATTGGTGGCAGCGGTGGGATCCGAATCACCGCATAACCGTACAGAGAGTAGCTCACCCCACGGCGAATCACGATGTCAACTAAAGAAAGCGGATCAACGGAGAAATTCCAGATGGAGAAATTGGACGAGTACAGCCATCGTGAACTAAAGCAGTTCTGCATCGAACTAGGTATCGCTACCACCGGACTAAGTACCAAAGACGATTTTAAGCAGGCCCTAGAATCTTGGGCAGAAACCGGGGCTGCCGGAACCCCCGATCAAAGCATCGCAGCAAAAACCACCACGACCCCTGAAGAGCGAAGAACGGGTCTCTCGCAAGACGAGATCCAGGAACGAGAGAAAACCCGACTACACGAGCTGGAAATGGCCCGGCTCAAAATGGACATTGAACTTAAATTGGCCGAACAAAAAATCAACTTAGAGCACCTGCGTCTCCGAGAAGAAAGAGAGGAGAAACAGAGACAAAGGGAGCTCGAGGAAAAGAAACTGGCATATGAGCATGAGCGGAAACTAGCTGAGATCGACCTACGCAAGCAGAATAAAGAAGTAGGGGTGTCCGAGCAACCCCACACCCCAGGGGCAACAGAGAAAAAGGTACACATCCCCAAGGATGTCGTTCGAGAGTACTTCCGAGAGGACGACATCCAGCAATGGTTTAAGGCCTATGAAATCGCTATGACTGCACACCGGATCGATAGAAGCGATTGGGGAGCCGGTCTATGGGGGAGATTCCTCAATGAGGGCCGCGACGCCCTGCTGCAACTCCCGGACCACCAGATGACCTCCTATGACCATATGAAAGCTGCACTCCTCACCCGCTATGGCCTCACACCCGAGATGTACCGTCAGAGGTTCCGAGACTGCACCCGCATCCCGGGTACAACTTGGGTGGACTATGTAAACTACTTTAGCCGAGCCTTCGAAGGCTGGATCAAAGGAAGCAAGGTCACAACCTACGAACAACTGTTCAATCTTATGGTCTGGGAGCATCTGTCGAACAATTGCTTCATTGAACTCCGCCAGCACCTCCTCGACAGCAAGTTAACGGATCCCCGGCAGCTCGCAGCCGAAGCTGACCGGTGGGAAATCACCAGAGTGGGCCGAAATGGGTCCTACGAACAAAACCGGAACAACAATGGTCAACACCGTCCCCGAGGAGGAGGAGGAGGCCAAGGACGCGGAAGAGACAACGTTCCGGTCGCCCCCGCTACCAGCACCACCCCCCCGGCCAACCGGGGCAGCACCCCGGCGCGACCGGGATATCGAGCCAATGTTACGTGCCATCGATGCCAACGAATCGGACACTATGCAAACGACCCAAACTGCCCCCAGTACCAGAGCCCAAGACCCCGCCAAGTAGCCGCTGCTGCTCTGGGGGAGGAACAGATCTCAGAGGAACAGGAGGAATATGAACAGGAACACCAAGAATGGGAGCCAGCCGCCATGGCTCTAGCCTGCTTAGGGGGGAGAGACATGGTTCCGCGGGTCCCCCTACCCGCTAACACCCAGAAGTACAGCCAATGGGTGAGCATCAATGGACGCCGGGCCGAAGCCCTTCGTGACACTGGGGCCAGTGTAACAGCCGTCCGCTGTCACCTGGTGACCCCAGAACAATATCTACCGAACATTCTCTGCCCTGTACGTTCAGCCGATAACTCGGAAAGTCTGTGTCGGATGGCCTGCGTCCCCTTCGAATGGGGAGGGGTCTCCGGCATGTTAAAGGTAACGGTCCGAGACGATGCCCCCGTAGACTGCCTCCTGGGGAATGACCTTGAAAGCTCTCCGTGGGCAGCCGTAGAACGAAGAGAACACCTGGGGATGTTAGGCGTCCCGGACTGGGCGTGCGTCACCACCCGGTCCATGGCCGCCCGTG
Organism: Lissotriton vulgaris; assembly: GCF_964263255.1. Classification (NCBI taxonomy): domain Eukaryota; kingdom Metazoa; phylum Chordata; class Amphibia; order Caudata; family Salamandridae; genus Lissotriton; species Lissotriton vulgaris. The sequence goes on along the minus strand of NC_141693.1, from coordinate 2,023,264,823 downwards.
CCAACCCCCGCCCAGAGGAACCCGAATGGCCGGCGCCACCGCCTCCGGTCGCCCCAGCCGAAACCACCGACCGTGACGTCCCCCCAGAACCAGCTCAACCTCCAGACCTCGCTAACCTCGACCAGTGGCCTCAAGAGGGGGGGCCCACGCAAGAACAATTTCGCCAAGAACAGAAGACCTGTCCCTCCCTCGAGGGACTCCGCCAACAAGCGCTCGCCCAAAGTGCAGGGGATACCTCCGGAACGCACTGGGTCTACTGGGACAATGATCTGCTGTACAGTGAGCAAAGAATCGCGGAGCTGGGGGCTAGCCGAGTACTGGTGGTGCCCCTCCGTTTTAGAGACTTTCTGCTAAACCTGGCCCACGATGTCCCCCTGGCGGGACACCTGGGTCAAGATAAAACCTATAGTCGTCTGGTGACCCACTTCTTCTGGCCCAAAATGAGGAACGATGTACACCAACATTGCCGATCTTGCCCCACGTGCCAAGCCAGTGGAAAGAGCGGCCGCAAACTAAAAGCCCCCCTGCAACCTTTTCCCGTGGTCACCACCCCGTTCGAGAGGGTCGGGATAGACATCGTGGGGCCCCTGGACCCGCGCACCAAACAAGGCCATCGATTCATCCTGGTGCTAGTGGACCACGCCACCCGCTACCCCGAGGCTGTTCCCCTGCGAACTGTGACAGCCCCGGTAGTCGGCCGGGCTCTGATGGGGATCTTCTCCCGTGTGGGCTTCCCCCGAGAAGTCGTCAGCGACAGAGGCACGAACTTTATTTCTAAATATATGAAGTCCCTCTGGCAACAGTGCGGGGTTACCTACCGATTCACGACCCCCTATCACCCTCAAGGAAACGGACTCGTTGAGCGGTTCAACCGCACGCTCAAAGGGATGATCGGGGGGTTGGAAGAGCCCCTCCGTCGCCAGTGGGACGTGCTGCTGCCGTGCCTCCTCTTCGCCTATCGAGAGGTTCCCCAGAAGTCCCTGGGCTTCAGCCCGTTTGAACTACTATATGGACACCCAGTGCGGGGGCCGCTCAGCCTAGTCAAGGAAGGCTGGGAGATGCCCCCTCTAAAGAACCCACCAGATGTCTTCCGATACCTCCTAACCCTCCGCAACCAGACCCGGCGGTTCAGAGAGCTGGCAAAAGCCAACCTAGAGGCCAGTCAAGAGGACATGAAAAAGTGGTATGACCGGAATGCCTCCTCCATCGAATTTGAACCTGGGCAACAGGTATGGGTGATGTCCCCCACCGAACCCTGCGCCCTGCAAGACAAGTGGACAGGGCCCTTCAAAGTAGTCGAGCGCAAGGGTCCTGCCACCTATCTCATCGACATGGAATCTCCCCGGAACCCCCTCCGGGTCCTCCACACTAACAGACTGAAACCCCACTTTGTGCGTTCAGAACTCAGCCTCCTGATGGCCACAGACAACGGGGCTGAAGAGGACTCCGAGCCCCTCCCTGACCTCCTACGGACTCGGGAGAAAGATGGCTCCGTGGATGGGGTCCGACTCTCGGAGGCCCTCACCCGAGAGCAACGCCAGGAGTGTCGAGTCCTCCTGTCACAGTTCGCCAGCCTGTTCTCCCTCGCCCCAGGTGTCACTTCCTGGTGTGTGCACGACGTGGACACGGGGGACAGCCCCCCTATCCGCCACCGGGCCTACCGCGTGCCAGATCGGGTACGGGCCTGCATCCAGGAAGAGGTAGCAAAAATGCTCACGCTCGGGGTCATCGAGCCCTCAGACAGCCCCTGGGCCAGTCCTGTAGTACTGGTCCCCAAAGCGGCCGCCCCTGGCACCACACCGGAACTCCGGTTCTGCGTCGACTACCGGGGCGTGAATGCAGTCACCAGAACAGACGCACATCCCATCCCCCGGGCAGATGAACTGATCGACCGCATGGGAGCTGCCCGCTACCTCAGTATTTTCGACCTGACGGCGGGTTACTGGCAAATCGGCCTCACACCCCGGGCCCAAGAACGTTCTGCCTTTTCCACCCCCGATGGCCATTACCATTTCAAGGTCATGCCCTTCGGCATGAAGAATGCCCCAGCAACATTTCAGCGGCTCGTCAATCAGGTCCTGGCGGGGCTCGAAGGGTTCAGCGCCGCCTACCTAGACGACATCGCTGTATACAGCCACCATTGGTCCGAGCACCTCCACCACCTCCGAGCAGTGCTACAAGCCCTTCAGCGAGCTGGCCTCACGATCAAGGCCAGCAAATGTCAAATTGGTCAAGGGTCGGTAACCTACCTCGGGCACCAGGTGGGAAGCGGCCTGGTGGCCCCTCTGCAGCTCAAAATTGCCGCCATCCAGTCCTGGCAGCCCCCCATCACCCAGACCGAAGTACGAGCCTTCCTGGGCCTCACGGGCTATTACCGAAGGTTCGTGAAAGACTATGGTACTATAGTGGGGCCCCTCACAGAACTCACGTCAAAAAATCAACCCAAGAAAGTCAACTGAACCCCCGAGTGTCAAACAGCCTTCGAACAATTGAAAGCCGCCATGTGTTCCGCCCCTGTGCTCCAGGCCCCCGACTACAGCCGGGAGTTCGTCGTCCAAACGGATGCCTCCGACCATGGCATTGGGGCAGTCTTGTCTCAAGTGAACACCGAAGGCCTTGATCAGCCAGTGGCCTTCATCAGCAGGCGACTCCTACCACGAGAACAACGCTGGAGCACCATCGAGAGGGAGGCCTTCGCCGTGGTATGGGCCCTCAAGAAACTCCGGCCCTACCTCTTTGGCACACCCTTTCGGGTGCAGACCGACCACCGACCCCTGCAGTGGCTGATGCAGATGCGGGGGGAAAACCCGAAGTTACTACGTTGGTCCATCTCCCTTCAAGGGATGGACTTCACGGTTGAACACCGGCCTGGGCCAGATCACGCCAACGCGGATGGCCTGTCCCGGTTCTTCCGCCTCGACGAGGAGAGTCCCCAAGAGGATGGGTAACTCTCCCCGCCTTCAGCTGGGGGGGACGCATGTTGGACAGGCCACATGAAAGGCCGCACTCCCCCGGCCCGACCAGGCCCGAGCCCGGTCACGCAGGTACCACACACCACCATTTCACGTCCTCCGTCCCCTCTGGGACCCCTACTCTCGAACATGTCGACCTCGTGGGCCCGATCCACTGCCGGCCTGCGCGCCCATCCTGGGCGCCATCTTGGACACTCCACCATGAGGCCGCCTGGCCCCCGATCGACCCCAACCCTGGGCCTGGCCAGGCCTCAGACATCCCGGCACCACCATCCACCCAGGAGGTGAGCGGGCTACTTGGCAAGTCAATGGGAGAAAGAGGTGTCGATGGCTCTCCCCCGCCAAGTGCCGCTCGCCCACCGCCTCCCCGGACGCTGGCTCCACCCCCCTGCTGGGTGTCTGGACTCCCTCATCCCGGACCTCCCGACCTCCAAGTGCGAGGGTCCGGACATCAAAGAACACCAGCCCTATAACTGGGGCAGCTCCAGAGCAGGAAGGCAGTTGTATCTTGGAGTCGAGAGATGCAGGGAAGAACTCATCCTTGACGGACTACTGGCGCTGCCATAGCTCTGTCTCGTGCACCATCGTCTTGCCTGCTGGCGCTGCCGCAACCTTCGTAACCTTCATATCCTTCATCGTCGTCGGGACCTGCTGGCGTGGCCGCGGACCGTTTGTATTCACCATCTTCATCGGGACCTGCTGGCTCCGCCGCGGACCGTCGTTTCCTTCGTCCATCTCGGGACCTGCTGGCTCCGCCGCGGCCCGATCATCTAGAACGCCGAGCTCGAGGATTGAGAGCTAGTTTCATCTTTTGGTAACAAGACTGTCCCGCTACCCTTTTCCCAAGCCCGAGACCAGAACCGAGGGGACCCCTGAGTCCAGACCTCCTTGTACCATTCCATCGTAAACTTAAAGAATTGCCTATAAAGTCTCGTTGAACTTTAACCTTGTGTGGTGTCCGTCTGTGGGGGGGAAGTTACTTGTCTGTACGATCGCTGGAGACGGCTCTCCCCGGAGACCTCTCCCCTTATCCTCGGCCGACCCTCCCGGTCCGTCTAACAGAAATCATACCACCAGATGGCATTGTGGATCCCAGCAGAGGCCTGTCACCAGAGGAGCTGGCAGACAGGGCACATGCAATGGAGATGGCAAAGATAGCTGGACAAATGGAAATGGAGAAGCAAAAATTGGCAATGGAGGCGCAACAACGCGAAATGGATCATTACATGAGATTGAAGGAGTTGGAGCTGAGAGCAAAAAGTTTGGAAACAACTCCTCCCGGTGGCAGCACAACGTCGGACCAGGTAAAGTCCAGGGTGTACATACCCAAAGATGTGGTTAAGGAGTACTTTAGGGGGGATGACATAGGACAGTGGTTTAGGGCTTATGAAGTAGCCATGTCCTCCCACCGGGTCCCTAAAAAGGATTGGGGAGCGGGGTTGTGGGGGAGGTTCCTTAGCGAAGGGCGGGACACCCTCCTAGATTTGCCCCCTGAAGAACGCAATTCCTATTCCAGCATGAAAGATGCCTTAATGACCAGGTTTGGGTTAACTCCTGAAATGTATAGACAGAGGTTCAGGAGGTGTGAAAAACGTCCTGGGAGTACGTATTTGGAGTATGTGACCTTTTACTGCAGAGCACTGGATGGTTGGGTAAAGGGTAGTAAGGTGACTTATTTTCAAGGGCTTCTTGATTTAATGGCCTGGGAGCACTTGTCGCTTAATTGTTTTCCTGAGCTACGCCAGCACCTGATTGAGAGCAGGCTGTCCAACCCGAGGAAGCTTGCTGAGGAGGCGGACCGCTGGCTCAGCACCAGGGTCCACAAGGGTCCAGTGGGTGACTCAGCCAGAGGTGGGCAGGGTCCCCAGCAGAAGAGTGTGGGGGACAGGGGTAAACAGAAAGGGTTCCATAAAGGCCCCCAAAGCAATCCCCAAGGGAACCAGCAGAGAGGTTCTCAGCCTCCCCCACCCCCGAAGCATACCGGGGCCCGACAGGTAGACCTGTTCCAAGAGGGCCCTTCAATTGTTACAAGTGTGGTGACCCGGGTCACATTGCCACTGACCCTAAGTGTCACATGTTTGGTAAACCAGCACCCACTGGTGCTCCACCCCGGCAAATGACTAATGTTAATTTGGGGGAAGAAGTAGTAATCCCCGGTGGTGGAGATCCTGTCCAGATGACCCTAGTCTCTTTAGGAGACAGTGAGATGGTCCCTGAGAACTACCTGCCCACTAACACTAAGGAATATGGGCAGGTGGTGACCATCAATGGTAAGAAAGCAGAGGCTCTTAGAGACACAGGAGCCAGTGTGACTGCAGTGAGGCAGCACCTGGTGTCTCAAGAGCAGATTGTACCCCATGCCTACTGTAGGGTTATCAATGCTGACAACTCAGAGAGTCAGTGTCCGATGGCTCAAGTTCCCTTTGAGTGGGGGGGGGTCTCTGGTACTCTGCTGGTTTGTGTGAGAATGGCCATGCCTGTAGACTGTTTGCTAGGGAATGATCTGGAGAACTTCCCTTGGGAAAAGCTGGAGAAGACGGCTCACCTGAGGATGGTGGGCCTGCATGACTGGGCGTGCGTGACCACCCCGTCAATGACAGCCAGTAGGGATGCTCAAGAGATCCTGGGGCCTGAAGGAGAGGCCCAGGAACCAGCCTTGGAGAGAAGGTGCAGGGGGCGCGGGAAACCGGCCCCTGAAGTTCCCACGGTCCAGGAGGAAGCAGACCTTGAGGGGGATACCCTGGAGCCTACCAGGGAAGAGATTGCTGAACTGGGGGACCTGCCTGAGCTGACCCATTGGCAGCAAGAAGGAGGCCCCTCGAGGGAGGAATTCTGCAGGGAGCAGAAAGAATGCTCTTCTCTCGTGGGAATGCGGCAACAGGCTGCAGACCAGGCCAATGGTGTTCAGTCTGGAACACATTATGTGTACTGGGAGAATGACCTCCTATATTCGGAGCCTAAGGTTGCTGAACCTGGGTCAGCCCTTGTGCTGGTGGTACCCCAGAAGTTCAGAGCCTTCCTACTGGGGCTGGCTCATGATTTGCCTTTAGCAGGACATTTGGGGATGGGCAAGACCTATGACAGGCGTGTCACCCACTTTTATTGGCCCCAAATGCACAGGAGCTCAGATGCTTACTGTAGATCATGTCAGACTTGCCAGGCAAGTGGTAAGAGCGGAGGGAAGCACAAGGCTCCTCTGCAACCCTTCCCCGTGGTCAGTACTCCATTCCAGCGAGTGGGTATTGACATTGTTGGGCCTCTGGACCCCAAGACAGCCATGGGCAACAGGTTCATCCTGGTCTTGGTGGACCATGCCACCCGGTACCCTGAAGCCATCCCTCTGAGGACAGTGACGGCCCCCGTGGTGGGACGGGCACTGATAGGAATTTTCTCACGAGTGGGATTCCCTCTAGAGGTGGTCAGTGACAGGGGCACCAATTTCATATCCAAGTATATGAAATCCCTTTGGCAAGAGTGTGGTGTAACATACAAGTTCACCACCCCTTACCACCCCCAAGGAAATGGGTTGGTTGAGAGATTCAAGCGAACCCTAAAACGCATGATCATGGGCCTGGAAGGTCCAATGAGGCGTAAGTGGGACGTCCTCTTGCCCTGCCTTCTCTTTGCATACCGTGAGGAACCACAGAAGTCCCTAAGGTTCAGCCCCTTTGAACTGTATGGTCACCCAGTGAGAGGACCTCTGAGTTTGGTAAAGGAAGGCTGGGAGCAATCTCCCAGGAAACCTCCCCAGAATGTATACAGTTACATGCTGGCCTTCAGAAACCAGACCAGGCGATTCAGGCAACTTGCTGAGGCAAATCTGGAAGCCAGCCAGGAGGAGATGAAGCGGTGGTACGACCAGAATGCCACTCTGGTAAAGCTTCAGCCTGGACAGAAGGTGTAGGTCTTGGCCCCAGTGGAGCCGTGTGCACTTCAGGATAAGTGGACCGGTCCATTTGAGGTTGTGGAACGCAAGAGTCCTGTCACCTACTTGGTGGACATGCAGTCTCCCAGGAACCCTTTGAGGGTCCTACATGTTAACCGCCTTAAGCCCCACTTGGAGAGGTCCGAAGTGGGCATGTTGTTGGCAACTGATGATGGAGGAGGAGACTGAGCCTCTTCCTGACCTCTTGGTAGCCTCTGAGAAAGATGGGTCAGTGGATGGAGTTAACCTCTCACCCACCCTGGCGCCTGAACAACAGGATGACTGCCGCCAATTGCTGGGGCAGTTTCCAGATCTGTTCTCCCTGGTTCCTGGTGTCACAGATTGGTGCGTCCATGATGTGGACACAGGAGACAGCTTACCTGTAAGGCATAAGGCCTACAGAGAAACTGACAGGGTCAGAGCCTGCATCAAGGAGGAGGTCTTCAAAATGCTTGCTCTTGGGGTAGTTGAGTCCTCCAGCAGTCCTTGGTCCAGCCCCGTGGTCTTGGTCCCAAAGGCTGCTGCGCCGGGAGCCACACCTGAACTACGGTTCTGTGTGGACTATAGAGGACTCCATTCAGTCACCAAGACTGACACGCACCCTATCCCCAGAGCTGATGAGCTCATTGATCGGCTAGAGGCTGCCCGGTTCTTCAGCACGTTTGATTTAACATCTGAGTACTGGCAGATCGCCTTGACCGATGGGGCAAAAGAGAGGTCAGCATTCTCTACACCAGATGGGCATTTCCAGTTCTGGGTTATGCCATTTGGAATGAAGAATGCCCCTGCCACCTTCCAGAGACTGGTCAACCAGGTGTTGGCGGGACTGGCTGAGTTCAGCGCCGCCTACCTGGATGACATCGCGGTGTTCAGCAGCACATGGAAAGAACACCTGCGACACCTCTGGGACATGTTGATGGCACTGCGCAAGGCAGGCCTCATGATCAAGGCAAGCAAGTGCCAGATCAGGCAGGGCTCGGTGGTGTACTTGGGACACCAAGTGGGGAATGGCAAGGTGGCACCCTTGCAACCCAAAATTGAGACCATCCTAACTTGGGAACCCCCCAAGACCCAGACTGCAGTGAGAGCCTTCCTGGGGCTCACTGGGTACTACAGGAGGTTTGTCAAGGGATATGGCACCATTGTTGCCCCCTTGACAGAGCTGACTTCTAAGAAGCAGCCCAGGAATGTGATCTGGACTAACACCTGTCAGAAGGCTTTTGACACCCTGAAAACTGCCATGTGCACGGCGCCCGTGCTCTTGGCCCCTGATTTCTCCAAGGAATTTCTAGTGCAAACAGACGCTTCAGAGCATGGTGCAGGGGCTGCTCTCTCACAGATGACTGAGGAGGGCTGGGATCAACCTGTAGCCTTCATCAGTCGGAGGTTACTTCCACGGGAACGTAGGTGGAGTGCAATTGAGCGAGAAGCATTTGCTGTGGTCTGGGCACTGAAGCAGCTAAGACCCTACTTGTTTGGGTCTCACTTCCGGGTTCAGACAGACCACAGGCCCTTCAGATGGTTGATGCAAATGAGGGGTGAGAACCCAAAACTGTTGAGGTGGCCATCTCCCTACAGGGTATGGACTTCACAGTGTAATATCGCCCTGGCACAGATCACGCCAATGCTGACGGTCTGTCCAGGTTTTTCCGCCTTAGTGATGAGGAACTCCTTGGGGAAGGGTAGTTCTCCCTACATTTCAGCTGGAGGGGACACGTGTTAGACCTGGCACCTTGGCATGAGTTTCCCTTCCACTTTTTGCTGAGGTGCCTCAGATGTTTTTGCTGATGTCCGCTGCTCAGGGCACTGCGCCACGGCCAACCCGTGCCACAGTGCAAGTGCTCCCATTGTAAAGTGTATATGTGATTGATTTCCATGATTGGCTCATTGGATTTACTGTCAGTCCCCAGTAAAGTGCACCAGGAGTGCCAGGGCTTGTAAATGCCAATACTGCTAGTGGGCCTGCAGCGCTGGTTGCGCCACCCACAGAAGCAGCCTTAAAATGTGTCTAGGGTCTGCCATTGCAGAACCTGTGTGCAGTCTGGTACTGTCATGCTGGCTGGGCAAATTTGCCAGCCCCTTAACTTCATATTAGTCACCCCTATGGTAGGCCCTAGGGCAGGGTGCATTGTAAGCGTAAGGTAGGACAATCCCTGATGTGTGTGGCATGTCCTAATAGTGAATTACAGCCAAATTCGTTTTTCACTATTTCAAGGCTACCTGTTCTCTTAGGCCAAGATGGACTGCTGGAATTATTACACCCTATAATCCCAGCAGGCTCAGGGAACATGGTGGAAAGTCAAGTTTAGTATGCCTGAACTCATAATAATAAAATACTTCTTTTAGTAAAGTTTATTTTAATATCCTGTGTTTGCAAAGGCTACTTTTAGAAAGTTAGCATTTGCTTGCCTAACCATTTCAGCCCGCCTCTGCAAGGATGTGTATCTGCTGTCTGGGTTGTGTGAGTGACAGGGCTGGGGGATGACAGGTGGTGAATGCAAGGATTACACCTTAGTGGGTGGTGGGAGGGAGTGCCCCTGGACTCTGAATAGGGCTGTGCTCTGCCACCACAATGCTGGCTCCGCCCCCTGGGGAGCGACTGATGACTCTGCCCGACACCGGGCCCAGGCAGAGGGAAGACTGTCAACAAGGTACTCCTGGCTGTACTTGTCATCTGAATGCTGGCTCCACCTCCTGCGGAGCGTCTGATGTGCCTGCCCCTCACACTGAAAGGAAAAGCCAGGAACAGCACAACAGAGTGCTTCAAAACTGAATTAGGCTATGCAAAGGCCTGAAAGAACAAAAGAATTGCTGTATAAAAGAAGGAGCCCTGCTCCCAAGAAACTAGATCCTGTTTCCCACAACGAACCTCTGCCCAACTAGAAGGAGAAGGAGAAGCTGGAAGGACTGGCCTGCTGTCTGCCTTGGTGAGGAAGGAGAGGAGAAGACTTTCTGAAAAGACTTTGCTGACTTGTGCTTGAAACTTTCTCCAAGGGCTTGAATGAGCTTGCCCCCTGAACGGAACCCCAGGACCAGTGGGTTCCTTGTGTCTTCGCTCATCTTAAACTTCGAGCCGTGTGTGCCTCCCGCCGGAGCTGAGTCTGCGCCCCCATCACCCCCTCCTAGGGCTGTGGCACTCGGGAGCTCGCCTGCCCTTCACCCGTGAGAGCCTCGCTCTATTTATAGTCGCTCTCTGCCCCCGGGTCAGGCTGCCGGCTCCTCTGCCCCTGCCTGCCATCAGGAGCGCGCTGAAGCGCTCACTCGCCCCTCCCGCCGGAATTCCTCTGCGGCCGGTGATCGATGCCGAGACAGCCGGCTGTACAATAGAGCATACCCTGCTGTCCTGATTCACCCCTGAGAGACTTCACAGGCCGCGCCGCCCCCTTTGGGAGACCCCAATACAGTCCGTACTGAGGTTGTGGGCCGCGCCTCCCTGTGGGCACACACCCGCTGAAAGGAGAGATCCGAGAACACAGCCAAGAAACGAGTCGCACTCCCCGTGTACGACTCGTCCTAGAAAGAGAACCGCGATCTGAAGGTATGGCGCTAGCAAAACGGGCTCGGGCCCGCAACGCTTTATTTCCCCGTAATCAGCTGTGCGCGTCGGATTTCCTCAGAAGGGAGTCTACGTCACTACGAGTGCGTTGCTGTTGAGTGGGAGTTGAGCGCTTCGCCTACGGAATCCAACCTGTGCCCCTAGCTCTCTGAAAAGTGCCCAGTACGTTGAAACCCCCCCGCAGTACGAGCCGCACAAGCTGAGTACGACTTGTACCAGGGTTTTTCCTTGCTACGCCTTGTGCCTCTGAGAAGTGCCCCGTACGCGACGTACGCTTGCCCACGCTAGATGCGTGAGCCGTGGTAGGGTCTCTCGTATTTTTACCGGGGAAAGCGCACCGAGGCGCTACGAAGCGCCCAGTGAGTCATAAAGTGGCATCAAGTAACTAGTATCCTAGGAAAAGCATTCTAACAGACCGTAAAGACAACAAAAGATCTAAGAGAACTATTTTGAGGGAAAATAGACTAAGAAGGAAGCAGCGAACTGACCAAAAAGAGGATTGCCATTATTTTCACAATCTTGTGACTTAAGCTAAAATCGTTATATTGGTCTTGTGATAAGTCTTACCTGCACAGATATATCTATATACTACTATTATAAAGAGAGAACACAAACCTTTTGGCAAGGTAAACTCGGGAACCACAGCGCCAATCCACACACCCAATACATTGTTGTAATCCTCAGGGTGTGCAGATGGACATAGGCTATAGAAAATAAAAAAAAAACTTAAATTTAAAAATATAACTTAAAAAAAAAGTAGTGCCCTGAAAGTAGCGGCGGCCGCGATGCTGACGGCCACGACGTAGTGCTGGCCGCAACGTACGTGATGACGAGGAGGGGCAGCGGTGAAGTGAGGAGCTCGGGGAGGAGCGGCGGCTCAGGTATGGCTCTGGGACACGGGACGGGAGGGAGCCGGTGCGGGAGGTTGGCCCGGAACAACTGCGGTAAGGCTCAGGCTCTGGGGGCAGCTTTTCAGGCTTGCGAGGAGGTGCAGCGGTGAAGTGAGGAGCTCAGGGAGGAGCGGCGGCTCAGGTAAGGCTCTGGGACACGGGACGGGAGGGAGCCGGTGCAGGAGGTTGCGCCGGAACAACTGCGGTAAGGCTCAGGGTCTGGGGGCAGCATTTCAGGCTTGCGTGCGTTCCCGGCCCCCGCCCGCCACGACCTTCTCCGGGACACAGACAATGTCGTGGCGGGCGGGGGCCCGGGCGGGAGTGCACACAAGCCTGAAATGCTGCCCCCAGACCCTGAGCCTTACCAGGCAACGCTGGGGCGGGCTGCTAGTTTTTAGGTTTCGCCTCGCCGAAAGCTGCCCAGCAGACTTACGCGCAAGGCGAAAACTTTTGTTTACTAGTATGGACAAAAGTCCCGCCTCTCTGTACCATTGGCTGGCTCCATAAATGGAGGCTATTTATAATTTATAAATTTCTTTATTCGGCTTTTCGCATTGGAAAACCATAAAAGGAACATTTAAAATACATTTACACGTTATTTACAGATTACAATTCGTTGTTCCAAAGAAAATCATACATAAACGTTAACATCCTTAATGATTATTTCAGTTAATCGAGTTTAAAACTAATCCCGGGTGATTTTTTAGAGGTTTCTTCTATGTTTCCTAATACATTTCAGGAAATTTAAAACAATGTAACAAATAGATTCAGAATCAAGCATTTGGAGGCGAAGCATTGCGGGCGGTAATGCCTAACACCCCATCGCCTCAGAGTTGGTAAAATCCAGGTTCTCCTGTGTGGGTGATGGAATTTACAGAACAAAATGACATGTATGTTAGATTGTTTCGATTCCCCATCACAGGGACATAAAGGGAGAGTTTGATCCCAACTGTTACTTTCGGGGAATGTCACCAGACTAAAAAAAGTGTCCAATCTGAATCTTGTTAATAACATCCTCTCATAGGTAGAGAGCTGGAGAGTTAAATACGGCTGGATGGAATGTGTTGTTTGGACCATGTTTGCATGCAAAACCGAAGGTTTTGACGCCTCAGACATCAGTCTCAGTGACTCTAAATGGCTAAGTGCTAAATTCTTTAGAACCTTCCTAGGAAAATTGGTCACTGTCTCTGGTTGGAGATAGTAGTTCTCCAAACCAAGGTCTTTTAGGAAGTTTCTAACGTAGCTGAGCCACTTTACTTTTTGTGACTGATCGAGGGCCATGGTGTCAGCTACAATTGACTGGGTGAAGATGTTTTTAACCGAGGTCCAAACACGTCTCCACAACATCAGTGGTTGTATCTTTATCAGATCTTCCAAATAGGATATTCCTAACTCCAGGTGCAAAGCGTAAGTTGATGTTCCTCTCGGGATTGCTAGAAGGAATCTTAAAAAAGTATTTTCCACAACCTGGAGTGGGCTAATATCTGTGTGTCCCCATACTCCCGCTCTGTACAAAGCAATGGCCCGACACTTCGCGCTATAAATTTTCAGAAGCTCTACTGGTGCCCTCTTACCCAGTCTCTGGGAGAAACTCATCAAGGCCGCTGTGGATCTTCTGAACAAGTGACACCTTGCCTCCACTGCTGGCCTCCATGACAATTTTTCATCTACCATAATTCCGAGGTATGGGTACTGGGAAGTGGAGGCTAGCCATTGGAAGAGAGAGGCATCCGTCTTTCAGCGAGGCGATTGGTGGGCGTTCCCGGCGATTTTTTCTCATCCTGCCCCTTTGACAACGTCATTGCGGTGGTGGGCGGTTCCTATTTTTTTTGGGGGGGAAGGTTTGTTTTGGTCATTGCAGGCCGACCGCCGCCAGAAGAAGTCCAGGTGAGTGCTGCCTTCTGCTTTGCCTTTCTTGCCGTTCCCGCCCCCCCTCCCGCTGTCCGTGCCTTTTTTTTTCTTTTTTCGGTCGTCATGTTTTTGTCTTTTTCGAGCTGTTTTTGTCGGAGTGGGCTGCGCTTTGCGTGTCTCATGTCGTGTTTCTGTTTGTTTTACTTCTTTGCGTGTGTCTCGCTGCTGTTGTCTTTGTTTTCTGTCCATGGAATGCTTCAAGCGGTACGTTTATCCTGTCTTATGTCGTTTCCCTCTTTGTTTTACGAAGGGTGCCAAGGCTGCAGTCACCAAGTCCGGAGAAATCTATCCCCCATTGAAGTGGGCACGGGGGGAATGTGTTTCCTACAAGGGTTTTCCGCCAGTTCTTTGTTTCTCGAGGGCCACCCCGCATTCCTTGGATTCCGGATAAGCTCACAGACCGTCCCCGAGCCGCGGGTACTCGCACGGTAACACTGGTGGGTACTCACGACGGGCGCACGCCTCCGCTGCAAACAAGTACAACTCTGGGAGGCGGAGAGTGAAAGAAACTTTCCGCCGCTAGCTGGCCTCCAAGTGGACCGCTCCGTCCTCCAGATGAGCGCTTTCTTCGTGAACTCTGCTTCCAGGTGTCTCTGCCTGCTCCTGCAGGGCAGGAGTCCTTCCTGGGGCAGATCCCCGTCTACTCCTCCTCGGGCTATGGGGATCCCCTCAGGCACTTCCCGGCCAACTACGGGGCTGCCGGAGTGCAGGAGAAGGGCTTCACGGCCTACTACCACCAGACGGCCAGCGCAGCCTACAGACAGTCCGCCTGCGAGTACGGGGCGGCCGGCTTCTACCGGGACAAGGAGCCCCGCTGCCCAGCCTGGACGAGCCCCCGCCGCACTTCAAGACGGACTGCGCTCAGGGCAAGAGCCTCTTCGGGGAGCCGGAGGAGATAAGTGCCCCACGCCTGTCTACCCCTGGATGCAGAGAATGAATTCATGCAACAGTGAGTGTGGTCCCTTGCTCTCTGCCTGCCCACACTGCTGCTCCATGCTCATGCCCTCTGCCTGCTCGGGCTTCTGTCCTCTCTGCTGCCTGCTCCATTCACCCTTACATGTACTCTACCTTCTCAGCCCTCTAGCCCCTCTGCCTGCTCAGGCGTCTGTGCTCTCCGCTGCCTGCTTCATCCACCCTGATCTACCTGCTCAGCCCTCTAGCCTCTCTGCCTGCTCATACTTCTGTCCTCTCTGCTGCCTGCTTCATCCATCCTTACACATACTCTGTCTGTTTAGCCCTCTGACCCCCTCTGCCTGCTCAGGCTTCTGGCCTCTATGCTGCCTGCTATATCCACCCTACTTTCTTCCGTGTGGGATCTCTGCCTACTCAGCCCTCTAGCCCCTCTGCCTGCTCAGTCATCCGTGCTCTCTGCTGCCTGCTTCAGCCACCCTGCTCATCCATGTGGGCTCTCTGCCTGCTCAGTCATCTGGGCTCTCCCAGCCTGCTCAGGCTTCTGTCCCGTTCCCGCCCCCCCCCCCCCTCCCGCTGTCCGTGTCTCCAAATGCTTGTTTAATGTTCCTTTGGGTAATGTCCGCGCTATATAAAAATGCCCTTTAAAATAATAAATAAATGTTTGACAGAGCGAAGGGAACGGAACGCACCGTCCACATCTGGATTTCTGTTTGACAAAATACTTGACACGGAAAAGACATGTATTGATAGGACTTCGGGCTCGCCTATTGTTAACGAGAAGGAGACATCCCTTTTAATCCCCAGCGGACAAGTAGCCCACCTGGGCTCTAAGTGGGTGTGAAGTGCCTCTCGCTGGAAGGGAATTTATCTCGCCGCAAAGTGCTTTTTACCAGACCTGAAAAAGTTGCCTTGGTTTTCGAACTTTGGGAGTTTCCTGCCTTCCTTCCTGGGCAGAAAATCAGTAACTTATGTTTTTTTTAATCCTGCTTTTTTAGAGTCTGAGAAACCGCGCGCCCATTGACAGCTGAGAAACCGTCCCGCGCCTCTTTGTCCTGTGGGGAGACATTGTTTATAGCAACCGGAAATCATCAGGGCAATGGAAACAGCTCATAAAAAATGCATAGAAAAATGTGCCGTTTTCTCTTTCCCGCTCCCTTTCCTTCCGTCAGTTCCCTTCACCTATGGTTTCTCACTCTTTGTTCGCGCGCCACTCAAACTGCGTCTTCCCCACCTTGAACCAATGCCTTCCATGCACCTTTTATATAACAATCTGCCCTGAAGGCACCAAGATGTCTGCAATCAGGGGCCTAACAAACATTGGTGCAGCAGGAGCTGTGGCACCGGGGCCCAGAGCCCCCTTGAATCCTGCTAATTGCTGTGTTTTACTACCCCAACGGCAGTGAAAGAGGCCTTCTTCTTGCTTGCACCGGAGTTCATGACATCCAAGCTACGCTACTGTCTGCCATCTTGAATATGCGCTCACTCTGACGATGCACGGTCCTTGGTGACAAGTGCAGGAGCTCCGCGTCTATCGCATCTGCAGTCCGGTGAGAAGTGCGAGAACGCATCGAGAGTGCTTGTGGTCTGGTGAACAGTGCAGGCACTCACTATCTGGCGGTGCCAGTGCTCCTGGTGAGAAGTGCAGACATTGAGGGCGCTCGTTCTCTGGTGAGAACTGCTGTTCTATCTATCTGTAGCCTGGTGAGAAGTGCAAAGACTGTGAGAAGGGCCTGACACCACATATAATCAGAGGGTAAGTGCTGGTGCCTAGTAACAGTGCCTGTGGTCTGACGTGAAGCCACTTTGTCTGATGAGAAGTGCTGGTACACACTGACAGTGCGTGTGGTCTGGTGTAAAGTGCAGGGACTCACTACCTGATGGTGCTTTTCCTCTGGTGAGAGCAGGTGCTCAATCAGGATCAGTATCATGGTGAGGAGTGCAGGGACACACTACCTGACACTACACATAATCTGAGGGTAAGTGCTGGTGCCTACTGACAGTGCGTGTGGTCTGGTGAATAGTGCAGGGACTCACTGGCTGATGGTGCATGTTCTTTGGTGAGAACAGGTGCTCAATCTGGCAGGGTCTGTAGTATGGTGAGAAGTGCAGGGGACTTACTGCCTAATACCACATATAGTTTTTTGAGGAGTGCGGGTACACAGTGCCTGAAAGTGCCTGTAATCCAGAGTGAACTGTAGAATTAGATTGATGTGAACTGAAACACAGGTGGTCTGGTGACCAATGCAAGTCTCTCTGTCTAACAGTGCCTGTTTTCTGGTGAGAACTGTGGCATGTGGTTTGTTGAGAAGTGCAGGTACTCGCTATCTGTTAGCGCCAGCATTTGTGTATAAAAGTGCTAATATACAGCCTGACAGCGCCTGTAGGCTTGTTATAGGTGCTATCTGCCAGCGCCTAGAACTGCAGAATCCAACTGAGGCAAAGTTCATGCAGGCTGGAGAACCCTGCAGGCACTCAGGCTCTGAGAGTGACAGCAGTGTGCTCACCAGTGACAGCTCCCGTAGTCACCACTAACAGCCCCTGTGGGCTCGTGAGAAGGGCCTGCGACTGTCAGCCAGTCACTGTACTTCATGCACTCGCTGTCTGATGAAATGAACAGATACTAATAATCAGAAAGAGAATGGACACTAGTGTCTGCAAAAACCATTAGTTTTTATCGGAAACCCTCATAGACTTCCTGGAATTGTCATAGCGGTATATCTTTTGTCCGCCCCATCAGGAGTCTTGGCATAGTCATTGGGTCAACGATTAACGTGCAGGATGCCTGCCTCACCCGAGGCTACTTCTGGTGTATGCAGAAGTGTCCAGAAATCCAAAAAGGGGGCAAAAAGTTACGTTTAAAAAATAATGACTTAGTCAAAAAGGAAAAAAAATTTAATATAAGAAAAAAGACTAGTCACTATCATTAAGAGACTCTGTGATATGTAGGTAGTTGAGTTATTGGGCTACCATATCATTCTAAAGAAGTGTCGACATGTTTCAGCTCTCGGGGTCCACAGGGGTCAGGGGAGCTTTCGTCAGGACAGTAACAAAAAAACAAACAAACAAATATATATAAAACACGCGCACCTTTTGTGTGTGTTGCAATAGTAGCACAATGGAATTTCCAAGCTTATGCGTTCAGTATTTTGGCTTCAACGGGGACTCGGAGTCGCTTCTGGATTTACACCATGCGGCGCGAATTGCGTGCCTTGTGCTGACTCTGACTAGGATACTAGAAATGAACAGATAACCGACACCAGGGAGTGCCTGTACTCGAACGAGAAGTGCTGGTGCCGACTGTCAAAAATTGCATGCAGTCTGATGTGAAGTGCAGGTACCCAATGGTATGTCGTGATTGTAGAGTGAAGTGCAGTGTGATGTGCATGTGCTCGTTGTCTGAAAGTGGTATCACCAGGATGAGAAGACGTCCTAGCCCTCTGAAAGTGCCTGCAATAACGAGAAGTGCAGGTCCAGAATGTTATAATGTTTATAGACCAATGAGAACTCTAACCATGTGCTCTCTGAAAGTGTGTGTGTTCTGGTACTTTCCGATTGGGCGTTCCTGCAGTCTAATGAGAGGTGCAGGTACTGAGTGTACGAAACTGTTTGACTCTGATGAGAAGTGCAGGCACTCTGTGTTTAATCATGTTTAGTCTAATGAGGAGTGCAGGTCTCCATGCCCATTCAATACACGGCCTATTTGCTGAGAGTGAAGAATACCCAGCGGAGTTAGTATGGTAATTGAGGCGTGTTTTGGAGAATTCTGAGCCTGTGTCCTCACAGACCGGGGATTTAGATAGTTTGTAATACTAGAAAGTGTTCAATATACGTATTGTTCTTTTCCTGTTTGCACTGTTCTGTTCTTGTAAGTTTCTAGCACTGAGTGTTTCTCCTGCGGGTACCTTCAGACGCTATACAGCAGGCTATGCCTAGCCAGTCCCCTGCCTTCGCCCTCTTGGGTGCTGTGATAGCATTCTGCGTGGGCAAACCTGCTTATCAGTCTGTTGGCGCAAGTTGTGTGTGCGCGTTAAAATACAAGGCTCTAGTTTTTATCTAGGTCTGCTTGCCGAGTCTAGGCGCTGTACAGTGGGGGTCTAAGCGCACCGAGTGTTTGCTGCATGTTGTGTGGCCATGCTGTGTGTTTGCGTGCCCTGCTCCTCAAACACATCATATGCAGGGTTAGCTTTTAAAGGATGTTTTCATGGGTAGATATTAAGACAGTTCTAGTTGTGTTCCGAATAGTGTACGCATATGTTTACAGTACACGGGCACGCATGCGCACTCTTTGTGTACAGTATAGTTTGTGTGAGCTGTGTATAAGTAAAGTACGTGCATACTTTTCAAGTACACGTATTTCCATGTCATGTTTGTATATTGAATAGGGCGTGTGCAGACTGTGTGCTATACTCCGAACTAACGTTGTCTGCACAGTTTATTTTGTATGCATTGTCTGTGCCATGTCAGTTTTGTTCAGTTTGTTAAGAGTATTTTGTATATGCGGTTAACCTATACCGTAAGCACGCTCCTTTTACAATATACCCTGTGTCCATTCCATGCATGTATGGTATGATGTGCATTAGGCGTGTTTACACCTTAAATATCAAGTTGTTTTTTCATCGTCTCTTGCGTGCATGGTAATTGTGCAGTGTTGGACTTGGCCCTTAGGGCGGGTTCCCCCCTAATCTTTTTGCTTTTATTTGTGACCCTGTGTTAGTGATTTTTGGGTCTCTGCGCACTTTTCCCTGGGTCCCAGAGTGAAAGTGCGTGCGTGTAGTATGGCTGGCCTGCCCTCCCATAGGAATGCATGGGGAATGTGTGTGTCCCTGGTAGTTCCTGATGCGTGGGGAGTGCAGGCTCGAATTTGATATGTGCGAACTCGTGAGAGTGAATGTTTCGCAATGGTGTATGTGGCATGAGTGTGTCATGTGTACAAATGCCACTTCTAGGACTTGGCATATTAATATAAAATATGCCTGGCGTGTGATTGGCTGGAGCTGGCTGGTGAGCCTGGCTCCAGGAAGGCTGGGTGGTCTGCCCGGTGGTGAGTGTGAGATTAGCATGAGTGATGTGTGGGAGGAGTGTACCTGTGTCCTGGATGGGCTGGGGTTTCCCCACACAATGCTGGCTCCGCCCCCCCTGTGGTGTGACTGATGACTCTAGCCCTGCCAGTGAAAGAAAGGGGTGGTTGGGCCATCAAGAGTGCTCCAGAACCAGCTGCGACTGGTTTCTCCCCCACCCTGCACCCTTAGACAAAGGATTTACAGTATAAAAATGGGGCTGTGTCCCCATGAATGTGTTCTGCTTTTGGATCCTGCCAGAGGGGGCTGTTGCTGCTGCTGGGGCCAGGAGGACCGCCACTTGGGGTGTCTCCCTGCTTGGAGACCCAGTGTGCTGGCTCTGGGCCCAGCCTTGCCCCCCCTGCCTGCCTCCAGCCCCTGCTGGAGCCTTGTCCTGTCCTCCAGTGCTGGGGAGCACTGAGGATTCCTTGCTTATAGTCCTGAGAGCGCTGCTCTCTGTCCCCCAGTGCTGGGAGCACTGGGGATCCTTGCTTAGCGCTTGAGAGCGCTTCATGTGGCTTCTAGCGCTGATAGCGCTTTATTTCGTCCCCTGGCGCTTGGGAGCGCCTTTCCTCCGTGGCTAGCGCTGCTAGCGCTGTGGGTGCCCTTCGCCAGTGCCCACCCGGCATCTGATCGCCCCGTGAGGTGATCTAGCGGCGCGGGGGCCACCCCGCTCATTTGCCGCTTTTATTGTGCCCGTTTTGGAGATATTAATTTATCACGAGGGAGCCCACTCCTCGGATAATGGAACCCCGCCTGCCTATCTAAAGCGAGCCGCCGCGCTGCCCGCGGCGACCCGGAAGTGCTCGTGTGGCCAGCCAATCGCTGCGCGGCCCGAGGGAGGGTGACCCGGAAGTCCCGCCCCCGCAGCCGAGCATCAAGAAGAGACGCAGCCGGCCGTGTCCCCGAGGGCCCCCCAGTGGAGAGAGGAGCCCCGCGCTGCCGGAGAGGAGAAGCCAGCCGTGTATCCCGCCTCCCGCAGCACCAGTGAAGTCCCGGTGAGTGCGGGGGCGGGTCCTTGTTGATTCTTCGAGCGGCCCAGTTGGGAGAGGGCCGCTCCAACGTGGGCAGCATTTCTTTGTGTAGAGCCGGTTGAGGCTCTTGGGGCTGTTGCCCCTGCTCTGAGTCCCCCGTGAGGGACTCCAACAAAGCCCCCATCAGTGTTGAGGAGCCCCGAGGCTCCTGGGGGCAATTCGTTCTGTGAGCCCAGAGAGGCTCGAGGTCAGTTAATTGTGTTAGAGCCTGCGAGGCTCTTGGCGGCCATTGTTTCTTGAGTCCCCTGAGAGGGACTCCAACAAGTTGGGCATTCCTTTCTTGCGAGCCCCACGAGGCTCACGGCACCCTTTGCCCTCAGAGCCCTGAGAGAGGCTCGAAGCGGCATTTTCAGTGTTCCGGATTCCCAGTGAGGGACCCCCACAGCCCACTGAGGCTGCATCTGTGTATTCAGAGCCCAGAGGGGCTGCATTGATTCATTTTGAGTCCAGAGAGGCTCAGGGGGCATTTCTTTTAGCCAGAGCCTGCGAGGCTCCAGCGCTGCCCCGTCATCACAGCTGCCCAGCACTTCGTGGGCAGCTGCCACGTTTAGGCCCTGACATTGGGACACAGGGACTGCCACAGGTGGTGGCAAATGTGGATTTTGCGCTATTGTGTTGCTGTTCCTTGCACCTCTGATTGTATGTTATGCTTCATGTGCTTTACCTTTACACCTCTGAATGGGTAGTTTATTCATCATGTGTGTTGTTGCTTTTACACCTCTGAATGTATTGTGATGCATCATGTGTTTCCTTCCTTAGACCCCTACAGGTATAGCGATACTTAGGTGGTACTAGCGAGGCCCAGGTTCCTTGTGTGATCTCCTAGGATAGTGAGGATTGCATAGGTGGTGCTCACCTGGTACCAGTAGTGGCTGTTTGTGTGTTACAAGTTCTATTTTTGTGCTACAAGTATTGTATTCTAAGTTCTAAAAGTGCTGATTCCTGACAGTGGTCCATGTGGCCGTGTCTTGTACATATCCCCTGTAAATTCTGCCCGTGCCTGTTGGCACATTGTAAAGTGTGTGTTTTATCTAATGTGTTTTGGTGTAATACAAAGGCTATTTTTATATATAACCTTGTGTGGAGTTTCCTTTGTGGTGGGCCTTGGGTGTTGTTGCTGGGGTGCGTGCGCAAATACTTAACTCATATCGCCTCCAAGTTTAGCCTTGCTGCTCGCGCCACGTTACCTAGAGGGTGAGTAGGGGTTATCTTGGCGTGTAACTCACTTGCCCTGACTTAGGAGTGGTGGTCTCTGACTGACTTTGGCGCAAGCCCTGGCCAGCCAGGGATCCCATTTCTAACATGCAGAATAATGTGCTTACATTTTTTGCACACCATATAGTGTTTACAAGATGTGTGAGCATTCCATCGGGTTTGCGCCCCTCAACATGTGCACCATAGACATGTAATACAGATCACAGTTTATAGTGTACATCGCATTGCGTGAGTATGTATGCCTTCCATGCACGCAATATTGTGAATAATGCCACTTGGTGGACAGTAGGCTGTGCTCATTGTGTGTGCATTCTGTTGATTTACAAAAGGACGTGGGTGCACGCCGCCTATGCAAGGCACAGATTGTATGCATTCCGCGTCTGCCTGCTGCGTGTTTAGGGTATATTGCGTGTGCATGGCTTATGTGTTTAGCACGTGTCTGTAGGCTGTTTTTAAACAGTATAGTCTGCTTGAATTTTATATATGCATGCTATAGGCGTACAGTACTGGGTGTAGATGACGTGTTTTACAGTGTACTGCTTGTGCATGTTTGTGTATGTGTGTGTGTGCAAATGCAATAGGTCTCACATTTGCGAGAGATTAAGCTATTGGCAATGTAAATGACAATGCCATTTATTTATCTGTTTTCAAAAGCAACACATAAATAAAAATGTTGTCATTTACAATGCCAGTAGCTCTAATATATAAAGAAAACTTATTTTTACATATCATGCAGCCTGGTGTCCATTTGTAGGGGGATTGGTACTTTTTACTGTGTGTGTGATTACAAATGCTTAACCCAATAACGCCTGAAGAATAGCCTTGGCTGCTCACGCCACGCACCTAGAGGGTGAGCAAGGGTAATTCTAAGGGGTCATCCTTCGCCCTGACTTAGAAGAGAGGGTCCCTGCTTGTCACAGGTGAATACTTGCGCCAACCAGAGACCCCCAATTCTAACAACTGGTCAGGGATATTTGCTTATGCTTTTCCCCTAATACCATTACTGAACAAAGTGAACAGCAAATGCAAGATCAGCCAAATGACAATGATTCTCATTGCACCACAGTGGGCAAGACAAACTTGGTTCTCAGAAATAATGGAGATGTCTCAAGGGACAATGCACAAATTGCCAAAAAAGGAAGATATGCTAACAATTCAATCGGAAAAGTACTTCACCCAGAACCAGAGACCCTAGGTCTAGCGGCATGGCTCCTGAGGACTTAGAATTTGTGCGTCTCAAACTACCAGAAAGCACAATGGCTTTTCCAAGAGAAGCTAGAAAACCAACAACAAGAAAATGTTATACAGCAAAATGAATGAGATATACACAATGTTGCATTAAAAAACGTCTTTCAAGAAAAAGTTCAAAGGAGAGAACAGTGCTAAAGTTCTTGACACATTTACTGGAAAGTAAATGATGCTATACATCACTTAAGGTACACTTACCAGTAATCGTAGCGTATACAAGAGGCAAAACCGGGAAAAGTTTCTTCACTTCACATGTGGTAAAAAGGTTCCTAGGAGGAGCAAACAGAATTGCACCTCCAAAAATGGTGCCAGCACCCACATGGAACTTGAAAGTAGTTCTTGCACAAATGATGAAGACACCATTCTACCCACTACACAAAGCAACGCTACAAATGCTCACTTTAAAGACTGCCTTTTAGTGGCAATGTATGAAAAAAGGGGAATTACCTGGCCTCCAATTCACAATACTGCTTTTTTATTCAGCAAGTTTTAGATGCAACACATTCAGTTGTTGTACCTTACTTTATAAATTGTAATTCATTTAAATCATATTCAAACATTACTTTTCTTTGGTGCATTCAAAAAGATACATATTCCATTTTTCAGAAAAGAATTCATCAATCATATAGAACACATTTCTGCTAAATATAACAAAACATTAAAAAAATGTCAATACATTACAACTCATGTACATTTTCACATTGTTACACCAGTCAATATTATTAACGACCAGCCTGCTTATACCAAAGTTATTCACACTTTGTGTTTTTTAGGGAAAGCAGACTTACTACAGGGAAATGAATATTTTAATTCTCTCTGCGGGTCTACTTTTTGTTGGTAAACCCTCACAAGAGTCCAACTCAATTTGGTTCCCTCATAGATTGAACGGAAGAAAGGCCAACGCATTTCCATTCCCCTTCTAGGTTTGGGGATTATCGTCAGGACTGGACCACGGTGTAATCTATAGGTTGTGGAAAGAAAAGAGGGGCGGGTGAAAAAACAACACCACACGTTGAAACTGTATTTCTACACTTCCCTTCTATTTGTATTTCATTCTTAAACAACAGTTGATGTATCTGATGTTTATTGCAGTAACTGGCGCTTGTTATGCACCTTCTTTAATGTACTTGGGACACAAAGAAAAATAATGTTGTTTGAATGTGTTTTAAATCAATTACAATTTATAAAGTAAGGTACAACAAGTGAATGTGTTGCATCTACAACCTGCTGAATAAAAAAGCAGTATTGTGAATTGGAGGCCAGGTAATTCTCCTTTTTTCATAAATTCTATTACTTCCTACCAGGCCCCCGTAATGGACGTAACCCCTGTTTTCTGACATTTTTAGTGGCAATAATATCCTTACTTAGAGTTAGTGAACTACAGGTGCTAACACTACAGGAACCTTACTTACAAATACATAATCACTGGACGGTCATGAGGACAGAGCCTCAATTCATACAAAAAGTGGTATCAAGATTCCACATAAACCAGCGCATACAAATACCAAGTTTCTTTCAAAACCCAAAGACCAAAGCAGAAAGAGCTTTGCACACACTTGACGCAAGGAGGGCGGTCATGTACTACATAGAAAGAAACAAGGAATACAGTAAAACAAAACAGTTCTTTATATCCTTTGCAAACAGTTTACTGGGAAGACCAGTGACCAAAAACACCATTGCAAGATGGATAGGGCAAGCCATACAGTTAAGCCACAGGCATGCGGGACAGGCCTTACAAGGTGCCCCGCGGGCACACTCAACAAGAAAGAATCAATCAATCAATCAAGGGTTTGTAAAGCGCACTACTCACCCATGCGGGTCTCAAGGCGCTAGGGGAGGGGCCAGTTCGGATTAGTCGCCGCCTCGGCGCACTCGAAGAGCCAGGACTTGAGGTCCTTTCTGAAGGTTCGCAGGGTTGGGGAGCATCTGATGTGCACCGGGATCTCGTTCCAGGTCTTGGCTGCGATGTAGGAGAAGGCTCTCCCACCTGTTCTAGTTCTGCGGATGCGGGAGACTTCTGCCAGGGCGAGGTCAGCGGAGCGGATGTTCCTTTTGGGTACGTGTAAGGATGCACTCTCGCTGAGGTATTTGGGTCTGATGTTGTTGAGGGATTTGTAGGTGTAGGTGAGGAGCTTGAAGGTGACCCTCTTCTCGACGGGGAGCCTGTGAAGTTCTCGCAGGTGTTGGGTCATGTGTTCGTGGCACAGAGTCCCGAGGATGAGTCTAGCGGCTGCACTCTGGATCGTCTGGAGTCTGTGTAGTAGATCTCTGTTGATCCTGACGTATTTGGCGTTTGTAATGCCCTCCATAGGTTACTTATATCTTGTATTTTATCATTCTTCCTGCTGCTCAGCCAGTGTGTATGTTTACTGTAGAATGTTGGTAATTCAGTGATGCACAGAATGTTGGGTGCCTGTGTGAGTGAGGAATGATGGTTAGAGATGGACTGAGCAGCAGGCGGGCTGCTCCTGGTGGGGTTTGCTGTTACATGGAACTAAGGGTTGACTACAGTCTGACCTACATCTACTTCACCTGTTTACCTGGACTACCTATCTGATGTTCTTGTACACCATCTGGATGTACTTGGACCAGCTACTGAATAAAGGTACTTATGAACTTTACTTGGCTACCAGCGTTTACTTGTGCCACAGGGAACAACATATTTTGGCGACGAGGGTGGGATACAAACCCACGCGTGCAAAGCACAATGGATTCTTCTGTTTTCATGCAGCGCCAAAGCGTCATCTGATGATCTCATCGGTCTGTTCATCTGACAGGGGACTGTGGATGCAGTTTTGGACACTGGTGGTGAGTGGAAGTCTGTTTTGCAATTAACTACCATCCGGTGCCTTCTTACACATGGACAGTAAGAAAGATTAACATGAAGATATACTCTTGTTCGTAAGTGGCAGAACACGTAAGAGAGACTTATCGGAGCAGCAGTCATTTTACAACACAAACTGACTTTTTTTTTTTTATAAGAACAGTGACTTTTTTTGCTTTAGTTCAGCGTGAAATTGTTTAAAACTTGTGGTAGGATTTTTCAGTATTTTCTGCCCAGTGTTATGCTGCCATCTAGTGCCAAGTTGAAATGTGACGTTTATATAGTAGAAATTAATCTCCAATCCACGTCTGCTGCTTACATTTAACCTCTAAATCTTGCATGATCCGGGTGAGAGGTCGCTCACGAGCGCAGTCTCTGTTTTTTTTGCCTTGCTAGTACAATATGTTTGTACGGTTTAGTGTCCATGCTTGAGATTACATGTGTGCGAGCTTCCACAATTTTGGTTTTCTTATCTAGTTTATTTTAGTGAGTAGCTGCACTACATTCTCCCTTACATTAGGGATGGGCATGGGTTTGGGAACGATTCCCTTTCTCATAAAGCGTTACACGCGGGCCCTACACAGGGGTGGGTTTATATGAGTTTCTTTCTCATTAAACGTTACACGTGGGCCCTACACTGGGGTGGGTTCATGGGTATGGTTCCCATTTACAGTTGTTCCGTTGTTCTATTTGGTAACCCATACGTGGGGTATGTTTATTGGGTCTCCACCAATTAACATAACATTTTACCCTTACACTGGGTTGGTTTTGGTTCATGGGTACGATTCCCATTACCAATTGTTTGTTTAGTAACCCATACGCGGGGTATGTTTATTGGGTCTCCACCAATTAACATAACATTTTACCCTTACACTGGGTTGGTTTTGGTTCATGGGTACGATTCCCATTAACAGTTGTTTGTTTAGTAACCCATACGTGGGGTATGTTTATTGGGTCTCCACCAATTAACATAACATTTAACCCTTACACTTGGTTGGTTTTGGTTCATGGGTACGATTCCCCTACACAGGGTGAGTCTTCATGGTATGGTCCCATATATATGGTTACGGTCTTATACCCATATAGGTGGATGAACTCTATGGGCCGCAAACCCAAATGTTTGTACCTCATATGAGAGGTGATAGATTGGTTTTTAGCTCCATCTTCACAATGTTTGTAAGTTTCCTTTTGTGAGGCATCTTGTTTATTCATTTCTTCCCTTGCAGTAGGGATCGTAGTTGCGGGGTGGTTTTTTTTTTTTGCCCTTTGTAATCTGCAATGAAGTTTTCTCATGATATTTTTTGAGAGAGGATGGGTTCTTTTACTCAATTTATTGGTTGTAAGCCATCCATTCTTTCCGTTTTAAATGGCCCTGACCCTCTTGTGATGCTTACATTGTTGCACATCCCTGGGTTTTGAACTGTTTATTGCATTTGTAATTTTTCTTGTGTATAGTTTCTCTCTTAATCTTTATCTGTATTTGCAATTTTCGTTTTTCATTTTAAAAGGAGGGGGATGTCTTATGCCCTGAATAGGTTACGTATTTCTTGTATTTTATCAATCTTCCTGCTGCTCTGCCAGTGTGTATGTTTACTGTAGAGTGTTGGGAATTCAGTGATGCCCATAATGTTGGGTGCCTGTGTGAGTGAGGAATGACAGAGGTGGACTGAGCAGCAGGCAGGCTGCTCCAGGTGGGGTTTGCTGTTACATGGAACTAAGGGTTGACTACGGGCTAACCTACATCTACTTCACCTGTTTACCTGGACTACCTATCTGATGTACTTGTATACCATCTGGATGTACTTGGACCAGCTACTGAATAAAGGTACTTATGAACTTTACTTGTCTACCAGCGTTTACTTGTGCCACAGGGTACAACAGCGTTGCTGTAGTCTAATCTGCTGGTTATGAGAGCGTGGGTGACGGTCTTTCTGCAATCGGAGGGGATCCATTTGAGGGTCTTGTTGAGGATGCGCAGGCAGTTGAAGCAGGTGGAAGCCATAGCGTTGATCTGGCGGTTCATGGAGAGGAAGGAGTCGAGGATGATGCTGAGGTTTCGTGAGTGGTCCGTAGGGATGGGAGGGTTCCCGAGGGCCACCAAGTGGTGTCCCAAGCGGACGTGCAGGGTCCGTGTATGAGGACCTCAGTCTTCTCTGAGTTGAGCTTCAGACAGCGGTCTTTCATCCAGGCTGCCACGTTCTTCATTCTGTACTGGAAGCGGAGTCTGGTGTCTTCGAGTTTCTTCGTAAGTGAGAGGATGAGCTGGGTGTCATCTGTGTAGGATACAATGCTGAGCCCATGCTGTCTTATGATGGTGGCGAGGGGGGCCATGTAGATGTTGACGAGCATAGGACTGAGCCAAGAACTCTGGGGTACTCCGCAGTCGATATCCATGGGTTTGGAGATGAAAGGAGGGAGTCTGATCCTCTGGGTTCTGCCGGTGAGAAAGGATTGGATCCAGTTGAGGGCGGCTCCGTGTATCCCCGTGACGCGAAGTCTGGCTGCGAGTGTGCGGTGGGAAACGGTGTTGAAAGCTGCGCAGAGGTCTAGAAGGATGAGTGCTGCGGAGTGTCCTTGGTCGAATAGCATGCGGATGTTGTCGTGGCGGCGAGAAGGGCGGTCTCAGTGCTGTGGTTGCTGCTGAATCCAGACCGGCAGGCATCAAGGATGGAGTGCTCTTCAATGAAGGTCGTCAGCTGAGTGTTCACGAGTTTCTCAGTGACCTTGGCCCACAAAAGGGAGGAGAGAGATGGGCCTGTAGTTTTTCAGGTCAGTTGGGTTGGCCGTGGGTTTATTGAGGAGTGGTTTAAACTCTGCCAATTTCCAGTTTTCTGGGAAGATGCCGGATATGAAGGATGTGTTGATGGTCAGTCTGAGTTCGTTACGATGGCGGCGACGGCCCTGTGGAATATGTGCGGTGGGCAGAGGTCCTTTGGGGCACCTGAGTGGGTTTTCTTCATGGTCGCGGTGATGTGTTCAACGAGGGCGGGATTCCAGGTCATGATTATTGGTTTATTGGCGGCGTAAGGCGGAGAGGTGGTGTCCTGCGTCTGTTTGCTGAAGTTGTCATAGAGGGCCTTGATCTTCAGATGGAAGTATGAGCTGAGTTTGTCACAGAGTTTTTCTATCAAATACTCCCAATTCACGACATTTGCATGGCAACAACATGGTCGTCAGTGCACACGTTCAAGAAGCATTACTGTGTGATCATTCAGATGAATAAACAAGCACAAGTAGGTGATGGAGCAGGGGAAATACAAACATTTTTTGTACCCCTTCGAAGTTAACGACCTCATAACTTTAATGATACCAACTGTATGACGCATGCAAACTAATCAACAAAATGCACTTAGACACTATATACGTGGGAAACTAACTGCTATTTTGCAAGAAAATTGCAGGTACATGCATCAATATTGCATTTTACGATTCCTTAATTACGAAAATTAAGGAATCGCTATTAAGGAATTGCAAAATGCAATGCATCAAGAAATTGCTAAAAAAATTGCGATTTCTTAATATTTCTTAATATTCCTTAATTGCGACTCGCAATTTGAGAGTCGCAATTAAGGAATACCTCCCCATTCATTCCTATGTGCCTAGAGGCCCATAGGAATGAATGGGAAGACATTCTCAATTTGCGATTAGCAATTAGCGAATCGCAAATTGAGAATGCGATTTCAAGGGTGCAGGGGTGTCCAAAGGACACCCTGTTGCACCCCTGAAATCAATGCACACACATGCCCTTAGGGCATGTGTGTGCACAACATGAAACTTTGAAAAATGCACAAAAGTGGATTTTTCAAAGTTTTTGCAAATTACCATGAGGTTCAACCTCATGGTAATTTGCTCCCCCTAATTTGCAAAATCGCAATTTTTTAAAGTTTCATGCATTGCATTTAAGGAATCGCAAAATGTGATTCCTTAAATGCAATCGCAATTTGAGAATTCGCAAATATTTGTGAATTCTCAAATTGCGAGGGCCTTCACCCTTCATGCATTCCAAAAGCAGATTTTGCGATCGCAAAAGGCCGATTTTTGCGATTCGCACCGTTTGCGATCGCAAAATCCTTTGATGCATGTGCCTGTTAATGTATTAATAAAATGTGACATGAAGTAACATAGAGTGTGATTAAGAGTAAAATTGCATGTATTTATGTGTTTGTAATATATTTATACTGTGGCATAGAATGTGGATGGTAAGTAAAATCGCTTTAAATTGTTGCATTTGCTAGGTAACACCTAAGATGGGAAATTAGAATGATGGGTGGTAAACAGAAGGACTTAAGTCGGTCCCGTCTGAAAGTGGCTGATATTAAATGCGACCGCGCACGGAAAAATCAAAGATGGCCCCCACGCATGGGCAAAGTGACTGATCAGTCACAAGTGCATGGCCTATGTCCGGAGTGAGAGATGTCAAGGCGAGATTGGCCTGTTACAGGAGTTGTGCCAAAAAGAGACTATTTTAAAAGAAGCCTGGGAACGGATGAGCAAGGAAACATGGATGCGGAGAAAATGTTTCAAATGTTGACTAAACACCGATGTGAACAATTTATGAAATCATGAGAACCTCTGGGATGAGTCAGGACTTTACAAACTGGTTTGAGCTTGGAGGACAATGAGGTGACCCTCGCCACACCTCCAATGGGCCAATCAGGAGTGAATGTAGCCCCTAAAATGTTTCAAATGTGGGTGTAGAAAGTTAGTGAAAGGGTATAAGAGAGCCTGTGCTTATGATGTGAAAAAAGCTGCCTTTTCCACACCTTTGCTTAGCACGACATGATGCCAGTTGAGACGATTCTCCTATGACGCAAGAGACATTGACATTTTCTGAACTCTGATGGGGATAAGAAACGTGACCATCGCGGGAATTCTATCTTGTGTGGGATACGTCCGAGGAGGTTAGAGGGACAGACAGACAGCTTTGGAACCTATCCTGCAATCTGAGGTTCATGTTCTTGTGAATCATTTCCATCATCGCCCTATGGCCAAGGGGTAGTGAGTATTTTCTGTTTTCTAATTTCTTATGCTTAAATGTATTAAATTAATGCTTAGAATGTATTTGTTTAATAAAATGTACGCAATTTAAAATTCTCCTTTAAAAATGAATTTAGATAAAATCTTATGAAATATGACTTGAGTCTGTGGTTATTAGAATAAAAGTCATGACAAATAGATGTTGAAAGTTTTAATTTGTGATTGAGCTGGACGTAATCACCATCAACTGATTCCTACTAGGTGGTCCATCGACCAAATAGCGGAGTACCTTGATGATTTGGAACTGACAACTATTAAGGTAAATCGTATATAATGTATATGAATAATGTATAGTATAACTAGGTAACCCGCATGTCTTGCAGCTCGTCTACTTATCACTGATTCAGGAATTGTGTGAATGAGTATTTGGGGTGTTATGGGCCTCACCGATGAATAGAGAGAGGTTTTTCCTGGATTAGTGACATAGAGAAAGGGTTTTATGTTAGACCCGCTGCATCAGATTTCTTGGTAGCAGAGTTATTGTTTCTATAGCTCAGTTTGGAGATTATTGATTATTGATTATTACTGTTTTATGTTTAACACTACATGTTGAGTTTGTATTATGTTATATGTAGTCGGAATTTTTGAAGCTTCCGGGAAGTAGGAAGTGAATATGTGTGACAAGAGTAGTCACATGGAATTGTGCAATTGTCTGATTTCAATATTGGTGCTAACACAGGATTGTGTTATGATAGGGAATTCATGTATGCATTGAGTTGAATGAGATAGTGACAAGTATTCTTGTGAATTTGTCTTAATTCTCAGGAGCAGTATAGTCTCCACATTTGCTTTATCGCCAGAGAAATGGGTCTGCCTCTTGCTTGTTAGAGAAGGGTAAGGTAGAGGGAAGTGCTACTTTATCGGCGAAACTAAAAATTCTGTAGTAGGGTAGAGGGAAGTGCTGCCTACTGGTTAAACAGAATTCTTGTAAGTTTGAATAAGCTATCTCTTTTGGTTTAGCGAAACAGGCAATGGAAAATGTGTTTTATGTTGTAACTAACGGATTTACGTTAAAGA
The DNA here is from genome assembly GCF_964263255.1 of Lissotriton vulgaris. NCBI lineage: Eukaryota > Metazoa > Chordata > Amphibia > Caudata > Salamandridae > Lissotriton > Lissotriton vulgaris. Next base: position 2,023,233,225 of record NC_141693.1, on the reverse strand, counting down.
AAGTTGTATAAAATAAGTGGCGAAAAGTTTTGTAAAGGAGGGGTCAGCAGAAACAGGAGCAGAGCTGACATCAGCAAAAACCGTGCTGGGATTGGTCAGCTGCGGAAAACTTAAAACATTCTAATAGGTGCGTTAGTGTGATCCGCGCAGGAATAGGTCAGTGTGAGTGTGACGTTAAGCATTTTAATTGGTGCGTTAGTGTGATTTGTGCTGATATAGGACAGAATATCTGAGTAGTGTTAAGGGAGGCGTACAAGTTGGTTTTGAAGAATATTTGTGAAAAATGGATTGCCATTGTGGACCAGAGAAAGAGAAACCTTTGTGGTTTACAAAAGTCAAGAACCTTTTTAAGAAAGACAAAGAAATTGTCACAAGAGAAGGAAAAGTGCTTCCTCCACTGAAAACACCAGCATCATATATGATGACGAAATATGGTTATCATACCTGTATTTGGTTAGAGAATTGGGTGAAATATACTAAAAATGATAGAGTATTGGCATTTCCATAGACAGGTTCATTTAGTACAGCAGTATTACGGAATTTAAGAGAACAGATGATGAAGCTTGAACCAAGACCTAGATCGGCACAATTTGAGGCTTTGAATGAATGGGAAGACGAGATGTATGAGAGAGAAAGAGAAAGATTCAGGAATGTAAAAGAGGACAGATATATTCCAGGTAGAGTATGGGAGTCAAATCATAAAAGCCGAATGAGATGATGGAGGTGTGCTGATATGTGAGATGGCATGTAGCCTGTTAGAACAGTTGATGAAATGGTAGGAAGAAAATGTATTCAGAAAAAGAAACATGTAGTATCAGAAAAAAGTGGATATGGATTGAGTGATACAGAGGACGAGGTGCTGGAGGACATATTAAATAAAAGAGCCCCTCCGTATCAACAGGCTTCTGCAGTGGTGACACCGAATGCACCACCAATAGAGACTGGAATGATAGAGACTCCAAATCGATTGAATGAAATAAAAAATCCATCTAATAAACAGGAGACACCTCAAACTATCAAACTTGATACTTCACAATTAGCAAGGTCTACTAAAGATTTAGCTGAACAAATAAAAGAATTGATAAGAAACGTTGAGGCAGTAATGGTGCCAGTAACTATAGGTCCTGTAATACCAGTGTTTGAAAATCAGAAAATAGATGAACATTCATTAACAATTCCTTTAAACTCTAGTATGCAGAAAGTTCGAGAAAAAATGTATCCCGACCTTAATGAAACAAGTGATTCGGTTAGATCAACACCACCTACAAATTTAACGATAAATCAAAGTCCAATTAATAGAATTCCTATGGGAACAGAATCGAAAACAGAAACTCCAGAGAGGAGCATGAATAGGATAGATTTAAATAAGACCCCAGTAGGTCCACCAGCAGAAGAATTAAATGAGTGGGTTAAAACTTTGCAATAGAAAGATACAGAACCACAACTTTGCATGATAAATTGGAAGAAACAGCAACTGAGTTAGGGATGGATTTTGGAAAAGTTAAAGGATTGCAAAAACCATACAGAGTATATTTCACTGAGAAAGATATAGAAAATGTGAACACATCAGGACGATTAACTGAGGTAAAAGAATTGATTGTATTACTGAGAAAATGGGGAGACATAGATCGATGGAGAAGTAAGTGGATGAAGAAAAGGGAGGGAACTACTGATAAAGCATTGTTAGCTTTCCCTGTAAAAGAAAAAGAACCAATAGCAGTAGAGTGTCCAATGAGAGAAATTTCGGGAGGAGGTTATGTACATGTCCATTTCAGCCTTTCTCCAGCAGAGCGCGGCCGCCGTGGGGGGGGGGAACCGTGGTGCAAAGGCCGCCGCCAATGGTGAATCCGCGCCAGGAGGCGCATAAATTACTGCGCCACCACCGGTGGAGCAGGGGACCTTACCTTTAGCCTCGCTGCTTTTCCTGACGCCCGTTTGGTCCTGTTGGGGGCATTTTTTGTTTGGAGCCCGCTTCTTTTCTTGTTGAGCCCGCTGCCCCATATTGCTGCACCCGGTCTCCCCCTGCCGCCACAGCCTTTCTCCAGCAGAGCGCGGCCGCCGTGGGGGAGGTGGGGGGGGGGGGCTGTGGGTGCAAAGGACTCAAAGTACCGGCTGCCTTTGCGGCCGGAAGCCGCCAACGGTAAATCCGTGCCAGGGGGCGCATAAATTACCGCGTCACCACCGGTGGAGCAGGGGACCTTACCTTTAGCCTCGCTGCTTTTCCTGACGCCCGTTTGGTCCTGTTGGGGGCATTGTTTGTTTGGAGCCCGCTTCTTTTCTTGTTGAGCCCGCTGCCCCATATTGCTGCACCCGGTCTCCCCCTGCCGCCGCAGCCTTTCTCCAGCAGAGCGCGGCCGCCGTGGGGGGGAGGCCGTGGGTGCAAAGGACTCAAAGTACCGGCTGCCTTTGCAGCCGGAAGCAGCCAACGGTGAATCCGCGCCAGGAGGCGCATAAATTACCACGTCACCCCCGCGTCGCGGGAGCGTCCTGGGAGAAGCCCGGGACAAGGGCTGGACCGTTTGTGGCCGTTAGGGCCGGAAGAGGCTGGGCTGGGCCACCACTCTTGGCCATTGGACTCAGGTTAACAATGTGTTTAATGCTTCTATGGCACTAAATAATTACCTGTGATTTTAGTTCTATAAGCAATCATTGCACTAAGGGTTTAATTTGTGTCTTAATAAGAGTTTCTATCATAAGAACTCATTTTAATTACTTGTATTTAAAGTGGTAATCTCTCTGGCATATGGTGATATTATTGTATTATTTCACGGATATTAAATCATAAATATTTGCACATTATAGTGCTAAACAATAGGGAAGAATATTCCTGTTCAATCTGCTCCTGAAACAAAACAAAAGGTAGCTTCTAACCCTCCTCATCCTAGTCTGACAGCAATTGATCAGATGTTACAGAAAACTATTGGGGTTGTCGCCTCAGCTATCGAAAGCACAGAAAGGCGTCTCTCACTTCCTGCTGGTACTCTTCCTCCTTTACCTGTTACAAATATTTCGATGCTCCTAATTAACTCTCAGGATTCGATGTTAGTCCCGTCTTTTGCTGTATTACCAGGGGTACATCCTACCTCACCAACTAATGAGACTGTTTCTAGGATGGCCCATGTATCTCCTGAACCCTTGCCCTCTCTAACAAGGTTATCTTTGACCCCCACAATATTTTCAAGTGACGTAATTCTTGACCCTCCTCTTTTGAATGAGGATCTTCCAGAAAAGGTGGGGTGTGACATACCTCTAAGCCCAATCTCTGTCTCTACCTCAATGTTAAGTGTTAATAGCGACAGTCCGTGTGTCAGGACTAGAGGACAGAAGGCAAGACGTAAATCAAAACATTATTAAGGAAGGTCAAGCTGTAAAAAATGTTAAAGTGAACACCTGCATCCGGACCCGCAACCCACCCGCACCCGCCAAACCCAGCACCCACAGCAACCACCTAAAGTGCATCCTGCTCAACACCTGCTCCGTCCACAGACACGCCGTGGAACTATGGAACCTGCTCGACACCACATCCCCGGACGTCGCCTTCCTCACGGAGACCTGGATGAACGCCTCCTCATCTCCCGACATCGCCATTGCCATCCCGGAAGGCTACAAGATCATCCGGCGGGACCGCGTCAACTAGACTGGAGGAGGCATCGCCATCGTCCACAAAAACACCATCCGCATCTCGTCCAACTCCGAAGACACCCCCACAGCCGCCGAACATCTCCACTTCGAGATACACACCGACCCCAAGACCACACTCAGAGGCACCCTCATCTACAGACCACCAGGACCCCGCACACAATTCAGCGAAGACATCGCAGACTTCATCAGCCCACACGCCCTCCCTTCCGCCGACTACATCCTCCTTGGGGATCTCAACTTCCACCTGGAGAACAACAACGACAACAACACCACCACCCTACTGGACAACCTCGCTAACCTCGGACTCAAGCAACTGGTGAACACCCCCACCCACTACGCCGGACACACGCTTGATCCAGTCTTCACTTCCAGCAAGCACATCCCCTTCAGCCACTCAACCGGACTTCACTGGACAGACCACAGCTGCGTCCACTTCAGCTTCAGAAAGAACACTACTCACCACCTCCCGCAACAGGTTCCCCGCAGGAACTGGAACAAGATCACCACCGACCAGCTCACCGCATCACTGAACCAGAACCCTCCCGCCAGATCATCGGACCCCAACCAAGCGGCCCACAACCTCGCACAATGGATCACCAACTACGCCGACGACCTTGCACCCCTGAAAACCCATCCCAGCAGGCCCGGAAGCAAGAAAGCCCCGTGGTTCAACGACGACCTCAAGAACTCCAAGAAGAACTGCCGCACCCTTGAGAAAACCTGGCGAAAGAACCCGACCACAGACAACATGACCGCCCTCAAGCACGTCACCCGCAAACACCACCAGCTGATCCACACCACCAAGAAGACAGCATTCAAGGAACGTTTAGACAACAATGCACACAACAGCAAGGAGCTCTTCAGCATCGTCAAAGAGCTCTCCAACCCCAGCGCCGAAAACAACAACATCACTCCCTCACAAGACCTCTGCGACTCACTTGCCACGTTCTTCTACAACAAGATCGCAGACATACACAACAGCTTCGGCGAACAGACCACGCACCCAACCATAGAACCAACGCTCCCCACCACCACCCTCCGCGACTGGACCCCAGTCAACACCGAAGACCCCATTCGGACGATGAACACCATCCACTCCGGATCACCAACCGACCCATGCCCTCACCACGTCTTCAACAAGGCAGACTCCGTCATCGCACCCCAACTCCGGGACATCATCAACTGCTCCTTCAACAATGCCACCTTCCCGGAGAGCTGGAAGCACGCCGAACTCAGCGCCCTCCTGAAGAAACCATCGGCAGACCCCACCGACCTCAAGAACTACCGCCCCATCTCGCTGCTCCCGTTTCCCGCCACAGTCATCGAGAAGACCGTCAACAAACAGCTGGCCGCCTTCCTCGAGACGAACGGATCCCTCGACCACTCGCAGTCCGGCTTCCGAGCCAATCACAGCACCGAGACCGCCCTCATCGCAGCCACCGACGACATGCGAACCCTGCTCGACAACGGGGAAACAGCGGCCCTCATCCTCCTGGACCTCTCCGCAGCGTTCGATACTGTCTGCCACCGCACCCTAGTTCAACGCCTCAGCAACGTCGGAATCCAAGAGAAGGCCCTGGAGTGGATCATCTCGTTCCTCGCCGGAAGAACCCAGAGAGTCCGCCTCCACCCGTTCAGATCTGAGGCCACCGAAGTCATCTGCGGCGTACCACAAGGTTCACCACTCAGCCCCACCCTCTTCAACGTGTACATGAGCCCCCTCGCAGCCATCGCACAATACACAGCCTCAACATCATCTCCTACGCTGACGAAACCCAGCTGATCCTCTCCCTCACCAACGACCCCGCCACCGCCAGAACTAACCTACACGAAGGGATGAAAGAAGTAGCCGAGTGGATGATGAACAGCCGCCTGAAACTGAACTCAGACAAGACGGAAGTCCTCATCCTTGGGTCAACACCATCCGCCTGGGACGACTCCTGGTGGCCCCCGGCCCTAGGCTGCGCACCCAAACCAACGGACCACGCACGCAACTTGGGCTTCATCCTGGACTCCTCCCTGTCGATGACCAGACAAGTCAACGCCGTCTCATCTTCATGCTTCAACATCCTACGCATGCTCTGAAAGATCTTCAGATGGATCCCCACCGAAACCAGGAAGACGGTCACCCAGGCACTTGTCACCAGCCGACTAGACTACGGAAACACCCTCTACACCGGAACCACAGCCAAACTGCAGAAAAGACTCCAACGCATCCAGAATGCCTCCGCACGACTCATCCTGGATATCCCCCGCCACAGCCACATCACAACACCTGAGAGACCTACATTGGCTCCCCGTCAGCAAAAGAATCACGTTCCGCCTCCTCACCCACGCACACAAAGCACTCCACGACCTGGGCCCCAGGTACCTCAACAACCGCATGACCTTCTACACTCCCACCCGCCAACTACGATCGACCAACCACGCCCTCGCCGCCATCCCACGCATCCGAAGAACCACCATGGGAGGAAGATCTTTCTCCTACCTGGCAGCCAAGACCTGGAATTCCCTCCCCATCCACCTCCGCCTCACTCAAGACCACCTCTCCTTCAGGAGGCAACTGAAGACCTGGCTGTTCGAGCAGTAGGCCCCCCCCCCTCCCCCCCCCCAGCGCCTTGAGACCCTCCGGGTGAGAAGCGCGCTATACAAATTTCTTGATTGATTGATTGATTGATAGCAACAAGCAAAAAAAGGTTGTTGAAAAGTCTATTGGGAAAAAAGGAAATAAAGTGATTAATCAACCAGAAATTGTATTTCCATCAACTAGTGCAAGAGTCCCAGTAGTAGAGGAGTCTTTTTGGGAAAGAATGGAGACCCTCTTAACAACGCTTTTAGAACCTATTTGAATAAGGATGACTAATATGGAGGGAAAGCTTGATAGGAACCAGCAGCCCACCCTGGATAAATTAATTTCCACGTTACCGCAACCTATTCCTACTGGTTTAAATGGAAATCCCAATAATATTTTACAGGTCCCAGCAACCCAAACTCAATCTAAAAATTCCAAGGTTAACGGTTGCTTGGAACTCAAAAAACCAAGGGGGGATACTGGAATTAATACACCCGGGTTGTCTGCTTCAACCCAAGTAGTTACCAATGTAGCACCAATTCCAACTAGAAGAGTTGAGGACATAACTGAGGCAAATGTAACCCCTAGTTTGCCTATTTTAAATGTGCCCCCAGAAGCGACGCCATATATAGTGGTGTTAGCCAATGTTCCTCCATTACCCCCTAATGAACATTGGTCGAGCTCATGGCTCGTCATGACAGCAGCAAAATGGCAATTTCCAGCACAGGACGGGAAAACTGCCAGCAGCCAAGGTGTTAAGGAACAAATCCCTCCACTTCTTATCTACCAAGTTTGGGCTTAAAAATCATTTGTTTCCGGAATTTAAGATGGCCAGAAGAGTGAGATGATTGGGCACAGCAGGTAAATCACTGAGTGGGGATTGTGTAATTTTAACATTTCGTTCACCACAATTGGTACGTACATTAATCAAGACGGGCTGTACTGGGACAATTGACCCAGACTCTGTTAGCATTCTCCCCCTCGGTTTCTTTTATTGTCCACTTCGACCAATTAGGTGTCTAGCTCCACCTTGCCCACCATTAAATCAAGATGGACTGTTGGGCAGAAGATATGGCGTCCCAACATATAATCCTTTTGACACTCTTAGTGGCTTAGAAAATAATGACTGACTGCAGGTAGATATTACCATACATAATCCTTTAGATGTAAAAACTGACCCCATAAAGGCAGATGGGGAAAAGTTTCTAATATAGTCCCCAATACGCTAGGGATTGTGGGTTACATAGGGAGTTTAGATGAAGGACTAGAGGTAGGAAGTAACCACAGGACCTCCCTCCTTATCAGTTGGCTTTGTTTTTGCTGTCCCAGTTACCTCTTTGTTGGCTCCACCGCTATGTAAAATTTCCTTGTGGAATATTGCTGGTATTAGATCTAAAATTGTGTTATGGCTGGATTTTCTGATTAGATGGGATCAGCCCCTAGGGGCCCCTCCAACCCAGCCAGAACGTAATCACATCCCTCCTCAGGACCAACTATCCAGGCACCTGGGTACCTACCTGAGGATGGGGAACTCGCAATATACAAGCTCATATTATTAAAAACACCACTAAATCTATAGGGATACTAAGAATACTCACTGATTACTAGGGATATCCATACCCTACACCACACTTATATTCACATCAGTTGGTCTCGCGGCCCCTCAGACCCAGACCGGTCTACCCTAGGGCAGATATGACACACAATCCGGTGCGTCTACACATGGGCCTGCAGAACCCAATGCTCTCTTTTCCAAACGGTTCGCAATCCTGCAAACCTCCACGCCAGTCTCCCACCTGACGCTCTCACTTATTCAAGCCACAATCTTGTGGGTATACACACTGGTCTCCTACCCAGTGTTCTCACTAACGCCGCATATCAACGACGACCACATTCCTATGAACACCTATATATATATATATATATATTGGGAAGTCTCTTCACTAAGGGTCTGCTACTACAATATTAGGAGTTAGCCAATTAATATAATGTACCTCCTATTCTTGGCATCATAGGTCCACTCACTCCCTATTTCTGTGATCACCACTTACCTGATTGGGATTACTCATCCATTCATGTACCTAGTAAACACCTAGGAGATGCATTTACTCAGATTGAACAAGAATATAAGGCGCTTTAATTTACTACAAATTGGGGTTTTATTCTACTACAATATTAACATTTACACAGATCTGTAACTGACAAAGACTATAGGTAGAACACACCGCTGAAAGAGAAAAGATTAAACATAACAGGAACACTCCGCTGAAAGAGAAAATATTTAAACATACAATAGCTTAGGGAATAAGGGCAAGATTATGGTTAGAATTCACCTGATTAGTGTGTAGTCTTGTTCTAGCTGTCATCTGGGTTCCTCTCTCGTCTGTGCCTTGGCTCATCTCAGACTCTCTCTCTCTCCTGCACTCTTGGGTACACCTCTGCGCTGATCACTTTGCACTGGACTCCTCTCCCCCACGAACTGTCTCCACCTTCCAGCTTCAATCTAATGGTTCCTGCCGCTCTGATCACCGTTCATTCCACTAGCTTATTCACTCTGTCTCTGCGCCAATGTCCAATTAACTCCATCTGCTCCCATAGGTTAGTCCACGATCTCTCCTCCGTCTCTTCTAAAAGGCATTACTTCAGACTCCAGCTATTCACACCTCCTCCTGATAAGTAACTGCTTCTGACTGCTTCCTTCAGTTCCAGCTCACTATTCAACTCAGCTCTCTCTCCAGCTTGAACCCTCTCTCTCTGCCAACTCCACTCCACTGCTTTCCACTCCTCCACCTCAACACGACTGACTGGCTTCGCCACCTCCACTCAACTCTCACTCTACTCGACTCACTGGCTCCGCCTCTGCACTTCACTGATATAGAATGCTGTTTCCTCATGGAAAGTTCCAGCCAGCAGCTTCCTCCCACCAATCCCATGCACCAGGCTCCTTGCGCTAGACGCTCCCACAGTGACCAGTCTGCTTGTTTCGTCTAGAGACCTGAGCCCGGGAACAATTCCTGATTAGATTCAGCTCTGGCCGGTTCTCTCCGGTCCGCTTAGGGCGAACAACAGTTATAACTATAAACTTTGCCTTTACCCTGAAAAGCCTCTCAGCTTCATCAAGATGGAGTCCCTCTAGCTCTAGGCCTGTAGGCCTGAAAGGGATGAAATGCCCCTTAGCTCTGTCAGAATACCTACATACACCATACCAATGTGTCTAATATGTCAAAGCCAATAGGCAATAGACAGGTTAAAGTCAAGAATAAAGGATCTATTATCATATTAAGCAGCTATCCTCTTCTAGGTCTGGAAAAAAGGGCTTAAAAGGGCCAACACAGGCTAAGAATACCTATACTAGATGTGAGCAAGATTAAGGTCTATATCACTGCTAAATAAAGCCAAAAACTCTGCCATTACAAATTGCTAATTCAATCTGGTGGGATTTTATTCAGGTACAAGATATGCTCTGCCTTCAAGAAACTTGGAGTCTTGATCCGGTCCATTTAAACGGTTTTAGGACCTTTCATACTCCAGCTGTTGATGTCCTACATGGAAGAGCAAAGGGTGGATTGAGCATCTATTTGTCTAACAAACTGAACTTTATAAAAGTAATAGAACCTGTTACAGACACTTATTTCCAACTTCTAATACTTGTCTTGGCTTCTGATACTCCGATTGGGTGAACAACCTTTACAACGCAACTTTTACCGCGCAGTGCCTTTACGACGCAACTTTTAGAACGCAAACCATTACAACGCATTGCGCTGGGGGGCGCTCTAGGATAGGGAATAGATTTAATTTACTATCCAACACCTTCCCTAGTGTCCACGGGGACTGGAGTTGGAATAGTAAATTAAATAATTCACTATCCAACACCAAAAAGCACTATGCGTTGTACTGGTATGCGATGTAAAAACCGCGTTGTAAAGGCATGCGTGGTAAAAGCATGCGTTGTAATGTCATACATCCCTCCAATTGCTCTCCTCAATCTCTACAATAATATTCCCCCTGGTGATCTACCTACTGTTTTAAGCAAATTGGCTAAAGTTTTGTTTTTACAGGAGAAAATCTACTGACATGAACTGATGATTCTCCTGTTTGGGGATTTTAATTGCACTTTGTGTAGCATGATGAATTCAATTCAATTCAGTAATTTATATAGCGCGCTACATACCCAGAGGGTCTCAAGGCGCTTGGAGAAGGGTGGGGAATTACTTGTCGAAAATCCAGGTTTTAAGTTGCTTTCTGAATGCTAGGTGGTTCTGAGTAAGGCGAAGGTGAATGGGGAGTGAGTTCCATGTTTTCGCCGCCAGGTAGGAGAAGGATCTGCCTCCCATGGTGGTTTTGTTGATGCGAGGTACAGCAGCGAGGGCTTGGTGGGAGCAGCGTAGCTGGCGGGAGGGGGTGTAGAAGGAAAGTCGTGTGTTGAGGCATTCGGGTCCGAGTTCGTAGTGAGCTTTGTGTGCGTGGGTTAGAAGGCGGAATGTTATCCTCTTATTGACGGGGAGCCAGTGGAGGTTTTTCAGGTGACCCGAAATGTGATATTTACGCGGAATGTCTAGTATGAGTCTAGCTGATGCGTTCTGGATGCGTTGGAGTTTTTTCTGAAGTTTTGCGGTGGTACCGGCGTCCAGGCGGCTTGTGACCAGCGCGTGGGTGACCGTTTTTCTAGTTTCGATGGGGATCCAGCGAAATGTTTTTTTGAGCATGCGAAGAATGTTGAAGCAAGATGATGAAACGGCGTTGACTTGTCTGGTCATCGAGAGTGAGGAGTCCAGGAGGACAATACGTGCGGAATGACACAGGAAGATGGCTTGGGCCATTTACATTTTAATCACTCCTTTCAGGGTGAACAATTTAACAGCTTGCTTGCCAAATTTGACTTGGGATTTGCAAATGAAGTTTCTACTTTACCATCTTCCCTTTCTTCAACATATATCCACTATCGATTATGCTATTGTTTCCAATAAGTATGGTGGTAGAATTTATTCATTTAAAGTCTCAGATATCGCTCTAAGTGACCATTTCCCACTCTGCGTGGCCATCCTGCTCCCAAAAATGTCCACTCTAAAAAGTAGTAAAGAAAGGGATAGCGTGGACGAAAATGTAGCTATTGGTAGCATAAATGGTTACGCATTAAAATGGGCTATGGTGGACCCGCCGGAAATACTTAAAAAAGTGGCTGGTAAATGCTTATCTGAGATAATGATTTGTTTAAGGGAAGACTCTACTCCTGGAATGCTCCTTGCTTCCTTTCTGACCATTTCAAGTGAAATCAGGACCTCCCTTATGAGGCAATTTAAAAACAGTAAACAGAGGGGAGGTTGGTTTGATTCGAAATGTACTAGGGCTTATGCCCTTCTAAAGAAGGAACTGCATAAGAAACCTAGATGTGTTGAGGAAGTTGGCAGGCTCAGGAAAGGGTATAAAATAGCTATAAAACATAGAAAGAATATGTTGAGAGTAGAAGCCTGGGAAGCCTTGCATCTAGCTTCTAGTAGGAACGACAGCGCGGGCTTCTGGAAAATCATTAGAAATGAATGAAATGAAATGAAAATTAAATTTGTAAAGCGGTACAGCTGCCCTCAGGCGTCCAGGCGCTAGGACTAAACAAGAGTGCCCTCAGATGGACAAAACAAGGATTCTAGTTACTGAAACAAAAAAGTTTTAAGCTGCTTGCGGAAGCTGGTTAGATTGGGGTTGTTTCTCATGTGCAGAGGGAGGGTGTTCCATCATCTTGATACATTATAGGAGAAGGAACGTCCTCCCGCTCTGGCTCTAAAGATTCTAGGAGTCTTGGCCAGAGATGCAGACGAGGAACGAAGCACCTTATTGGGCAGATAAGGGGAAATCAAGGAACAGTTGATTTCTGGGCCCATTTTCCAGAAGGCCTGATGAGCGATGCACAGAGATTTAAACTTTACTCTGTCCTTGACTGGCAGCCAGTGCAACGTTCTTAGCCTAGCTTTTATTGAAGTTCTTCGTGGGACTCCAAGTAATGCACGAGCCGCACAGTTTTGGGTGCGCTGAAGTTTTTGTAAGGTGTAGTCCGGTGCTCCAAGATAGAGGGCGTTGCTAAAATCCAGGCGGGATTGAACAAGGCCCTGTATAATTATCTGCTTGGCCTCAAATGGAAGGAGGGGAAGGATTTTTTTTATCACCCTGAGGAGGCCAAAGCAGGTGGCCGCCACCTTGGTAGCCTGTGTATTGAAGCTCAGCGACTTATCTAGCCATACCCCCAGACTTTTGATGTTGTCTCTGGGGGCTGGGGCCGCCCCCATGCTCGCGGGCCATAGCAGCTCCAAAGTGGAAGGGGCCGTCGGGCCCAAGAGCATGAGCTCGGTCTTATCGTCGTTGAGCTTCAAACAGGAGCTCATCATCCATCTCCTCACCTCCTCCAGACACACTGCTAGATTAGGCGGTGATTGGAGGCCACTCTTCTGCACAAGGGAGACCACCAGCTGGGTGTCGTCCGCATAGGAAATGATGTTAATACCATGCGGACGAACAATCCCAGCCAGCGGCCTCATATATGCATTGAAGAGCGTAGGGCTCAGTGATGAACCCTGAGGAACTCCACACCCTAGAGGCCTGCTCGATGAAACGGATGTGCCCTCAAAGACCTGGAAGGTTCTATCCGTTAAAAAAAGACTTGAACCAAACCAGGGCTTCTCCGGACACTCCTAGGTCGGCGAGACGGTTCATCAGAATTTTATGATGTACCGTGTCAAAAGCGGCACTCAGATCGAGGAGGATCACTGCCACTGACCCCCCCCTGATCCAAGATCCCCCTCGCCTCCTCTGTCACAGCCAATAGAGCAGTCTCTGTCCCATGTTTTGGGCGAAAGCCCATCTGGGAAGCATCGAGGAGATGATTTTTCTCGAGGAACTTCGTCAGGATGGTATTAATGTGCTTCTCTAGGATCTTAGTTGCCCATGGGAGCAGGGAGATCGGGCGGTAATTGCTAGGGTTAGCTGGGTCAAGGGCAGGTTTTTTTAGCAAGGCCCGTACCATTGCATGCTTCCATGCCACAGGTACCATCCCACTCAGAATGGAAGAGTTCAGCAACTCCATGAGAGTAGGGAGAATGGTTTTGCTGGCCAACCCCAGCGAGCCCGGAGGAGCAGGGTCACACGGAGAGCCAGATTTTATTTGTTGTGCCAGAGACTCAAATGTTTCCAGATTCAACAATGGGAAGGAATCTAGCTTATTTTGAGGGGGAGTTACTGTATCCAGAGCTGAATCAGAGCATTGGGCGGATAATTCAATGGCTGAGTTTGGAAGGAGAGATACATTTTATTAACTTTCTGAAAGAAAAAAGCAACCAACTCGTTGCATCTAGAAGGAGAGTTACTATTGTCTGCCCCGAGCGGGGGGGGGGGGTTTTGTCAAAGAATTAACTATCCGATATATTTCTTTCGGCTTAGATTTGGCCATTGTTATTTTATCGGTATAGTAGGCTGCTTGTGAAGTTTTTATTGCGAGTTTATAGTTTCTAATAGCGTCCCTGTAAGTGGCTTTATCAGTGAGGTCATAGGTCATGCGCCATTTCCTCTCTAATCTCTTACAGGAGCGCTTTTTGTCCCTAAGTTCTTTTGTGTACCACGGTGCTGATTTACTCTGTCTCTTTGACCCAGATAGGTATGAGGGGAGAACCAAATCTAAAGAGGTGGTGATCCAATCATTATATTTGTTATTATTTACCAATGGGTCATGGGAGAGTAGAGGTCTAGTGGTACTAAGGGCCTTCGTCCAGTTATCTACAGAGAGTTTGGACCAGTTTCGGGTTTTCCGAGATGTGAAGATGGATGGTGGAGGTTTGCTTGTGGTCCAAGTGAAGGCTATCAAAAAGTGGTCCGACCATGGTAGGCAGCTGATAGTGCCCACTTTGAGTTGATCGCTATTACTAAAGATCGGGTCTAAAAGATTACCTTTTTCATGCGTTGGAGAGGGAACTAATTGCTCTAATTGGATGGCGGCTAAACTCGACATCATCTCTAGTGCCGTGGGGTCTGACAAATTATCAAAATGAACATTAAAATCTCCAAGTAAAGTGAAGTTAGAGGGAGAGGTAACCAATTTGGAGGCCACCGACAAGAGAGATGTATTAAATTGTCCGATGGTTCCAGGAGGACGATAGATAAGAATACCAGTGAAGCTAGTGTTAGGGGAAAACTCGATCACGAAAAGAAGACTTTCGCAATCCTCAATCTCCTCCGTCAGGCAGCGGCAAACATAGCTCTCTTTATAAATAATCGCAAGGCCGCCGCCTTTACCCTGAGGTCGATCTAACCGCGCTATCTGGTAACCAGGAATAATGGCCTGCACCAGATCCGGCTGAGAGTCTTGGCATAGCCAAGTCTCGGTCAAGAAAATCACATCCGGCGAATGTTCATCTAAGAGCAAGGAGATTTCTAGACAATGCTTAGCTAGAGACCTGCAATTAAGCAGAAACATGGAGTAGTCCTTTACCTCAGACCTGGCGGTAGTAGTGGTAATTAACTCCGATTTACAGTGCGGGCAGCGGCGAGGGATCTCCAGTGGATATTTTGAATGGCCGCAACTCGATAACATAGGTGGGCGTAACTGAGGTAAAAGGCTTGAGCTATATGACCTTCTATCTTCCACAAAAGAACCAGGGGGGGGTGGCCCCTGGATCCGGTCTGGCGCGGACGGGCGCAGACGGACTTGCCTTTGGCGTGCCTTTGGCGCGCCGCCGGCACGCCCGCTGCGCCCGCTCGCTGCGCGGACGGGAGACCATATCCCTATATCCGGTTTGAGGAGGGCGTGAGGCGGCCAGCAGCTGCAGCGCCACCCTTCCCTCACCCAAGATGGCCGCTAGAACCCTTTCTCCCCGAGCGTCACGAGATGGCAATGTGCGCTGGGAATCGGGGTTCGAGGGGGCCTAGAAATGTGCAAAATAAGTTATTATTCAACTACGCAGTGCACATTATACAATTTAATAAAGGTACAAGTTAAAACAGATTTTTGTTAAAAACGAGCAACATATGGATTGATCCTCAGGGCAGGTTTGTCTTTATTAAAGGCCTACTGGGTTCCGAGCCGGTGGTCTTTGGAAGTGTTTACGCCCCTCCCCCCCTGCAATGGGCATTGTCTGAGCGGCTGTCTGCGCTGTGGGACGAAATCCCCGAGGTTCTGACCGTGGTGGGGGGTGATTGGAATGAGGTCATGGATGTGGGCCTGGACCGCCTGAGGCGAGCACATGTAGTGTCTGACCCCCCCCCCCCGCGGCTGCTCCCACCCGATTGTGTGCGACTGTGCGTAGTCTGGGCTGGATTGATGTGTGGCGGCATTTTCATCCCGCAGTGCAGGCCTTCACGTATGTATCGGCGGTGCATGGGTCCTTCTCAAGACTCGACTATCTGTTTGTACCGGGTGCCTATCTGAGCCGTGTCAGGGATGCCGCGATACTCCCCAGGGGCCTCTCGGATCATTCCCCTGTCCTGGCCACCGTGACCCTCCCCTCTAAACGGCAACCCTTTCGCTGGCGTATGTCCGCCTGGCAGCTGCAGCGGCCGGAGTACGTGACGCATTTACGCGAAGAGATCGATCACTTCTGGCGCGAGAACTTAGTGGGGGGAGTCGATGCCACTGTTGTGTGGGAGGCGCTGAAGCCTACGATCCGGGGCATTGATATAACTTGGTGTGCGGCCGCTCGGCGGGAGCGTCGGGAGGCCATTGTGACTGCCGCGGCCCGCGTGGAGGAGCTGGAGCAGCGTGGTCGACTCGGGGGTGACGAGGGCGTCGTGCGACAGCTCCTGCAGGCCCAGCAGACATATGCCTCGGTCCTGTACGAGGAGGCCCGACAGGCGTGGCTTGCCACGCGCAGCAGGGTGTACCAGTGGGGCGATAAGTCCTGCACCATGTTGCATCGGCTTTGCCAGGCGACTTTCCAGCCCCTGGAGCTGCCCGGCCTTACGGCGGAGGACGGCTCGGTCATGACCGACCCGGGTCTGTTGGCGGCTAGCTTTGCCCGCTACTACGAGGCACAATACGCTCCTCGTGACCCCTTGGTGGAGGGCGAGATTGCCTCATACTTGGACGACCTACTCCCACAGGCAGTCCCGGATGAGACTAGAACGGCCTTGGAGGCCCCGCTTACGTCCGAGGAACTTGGGGAGGCCCTTGGCCAGTTGAATACTGGGAAGGCGCCCGGCCCGAGCGGTTATCCTGCCGAATTTTATAAAAAGTTCCATGTCCAGCTGGGACCCCACTTTCGCAACGCCCTGGAGGCAGCGCGGACTAGAGGCGAGCTGCCACCTGACTGGCGTCATGCCGAGATTGTGGTCTTTTTGAAGCCAGGCAGGGCGCCGGACCGGCACGACTCTTACAGGCCGATCTCCCTTCTCAACATCGAGGCCAAGATTTTGGCGAAAGCCCTGGCGAACCGCCTTCTGCCCCACATTGCCGACCTGGTCCACCCCGACCAGGCCGGGTTCATGCCGCGCAGGGCCACCCGGCATAATATCCGGCGGGCACAGGCAGCGATCGACGCCATGGGTGCTAGGGATGAACAGGCCGCACTCCTCCTTGCGGACATGGACCGAGCCTTTGATTCGGTGAGTTGGGCGTATTTGTTTGCCTTGTTGGCCCGCCTCAATCTAGGGCCTGTCTTCTTGTCCTATATCCGTCTCCTATACACCAATGTTACGGCGTCGGTCCGTGTAGCCGGTGCGGTCTCTGGGCGCTTCCAAATCGGACGTGGTACTCGGCAGGGTTGCCCGCTGTCCCCCTACCTGTTCGCCCTGGCCATGGAGCCCCTGGCGTCGCGGATACAAATGGATGCCCATCTACGTGGCTTTGTCTGGAACGATACCCTAACAGATAGGATTGCACTCTATGCGGACGACGTCCTCCTGTTCCTTACCAATCTGCGGCGCTCGGGCCCTCGAGTTTTGGAGATCATGCGGGGGTTTGGCGAAGTCTCGGGGCTTCACCTTAATCTGTCTAAATCGACCCTGTGGATTTTACATGGCGGAGTGGTTGCCGACCCTTGGGCCGCCGACCTGCGCGTGGCGACGGACGGCCTGAAGTATCTGGGTGTCTTCCTCTCGACCTCGCGAGCCGTGGCCTGGGCACGCAGTGTCTTGCCGGTGTGGGAACGGGTCCAGACAGATGTCAAAACATGGTCCAGGATGCCCCTTACAATCTTTGGGAGGTCGGCCATCTTTAAGATGGTGGCGCTGCCGAGGCTGTTGTACCAACTCCAACACTTCCCGCACCCTATTGGCATGGAGTGGTTCCGCCGGGTGAACTCTGTGCTGAGCCACTTCCTGTGGGATGGCGGTGCAGCCAGGGTGGCCCTGAGGACGTGCTTCCTGTCCACATACTGTGGTGGTTTGGCCACATCCGACCTCCTCTCCTACTACCAGGCGTCACACCTCCTTGTCCTCAATGACTGGTGGTACGGGGATAGGAGTGACCCGGCCTATGCCCTGGAGAGACATCTTAT
This sequence comes from Lissotriton vulgaris, assembly GCF_964263255.1. Classification (NCBI taxonomy): domain Eukaryota; kingdom Metazoa; phylum Chordata; class Amphibia; order Caudata; family Salamandridae; genus Lissotriton; species Lissotriton vulgaris. The sequence continues at coordinate 2,023,215,540 of NC_141693.1, read as the reverse complement.
GGGAGATCGTACGCTCCACACCATTCTTTATTCGGCCCGTATACGCCGTGGGTTGCCGTCGGTAACTAAAGTGGTCTTTGCAGTATGGCGGCAGTCTCTGCGCCGCATGGGTTGGTGGGGCAAATTAACAGCTGAAACGCCGCTGTGGCACAATGGCATGCTCCCGGAACTGGCGGCCCTGGCCGGGTTCGAGGGTTGGGAGGCTATTGGAATTACACAACTGGGCCAGGTCGTATCAGGCGCCACCCTCAAGTCCTTTGAGGAACTCCGTGTGGAGTTCCAGATGCCTCAGTCCCAGTTCTTCCGTTACCTTCAGCTGAGGCATGCCCTTGCCCCGAGCATTGCCGGCCTCGACTCCCTGCCGGAGTTCAGCCCGATTGAGGCGAAAGTGTTTATGGGAGACTTGGGAGACAAGAAGGTCTCTAGGATCTATCAGTCACTTGTTACTCACTGCTCATCCACTCTCAGCTCCCTTCGGGAGGCGTGGGAGGTAGACGTGGGCGCCCTGGATGAGGACGATTGGAGGGAGGCGCTGGAGTCCCCGCGCGGCACCGCTATTGCGGTTCGGCTCCGCCTGATACAATTCAAATACCTGCATCGTGCCTATTATACACGTGAACGTCTGTGGAAGGCTGGTTTGATTGCGTCATCGGAGTGCCTGCGCTGTGGGGAAGGGCCTGGCTCCCTGCTACATACGGTGTGGTCGTGTGGTCGCCTGGCTGGCTTCTGGAGGGGCGTATGGAGTTGCCTAGCTGAGGTCCTGGGCTGGGATCTTCCTCGGACCCACCGGCTAGGCCTGCTGCATATTATGGAAGGGGTTGGGGGCAACATGTATAAGCGCCATCTGTTGCTCCTGGGCCTGGTGGTTGCTAAGCGTGACCTGGCTCGGGCCTGGAAATCTGTGAGGGCCCCCCCCCTGTCTGCATGGAAGGCTGGGCTGGACTACTTTATGGGTCTTGAAAAACCGGTCTTTGAGGCGCGGGGCTGCCCACGCAAACATTTCAAGATCTGGAAGCGGTGGGCCGACTACCGTGGCCTGTCCTTGGAACCCCCGGAGGAGCAGGAGGAGGACATTTGATCGCAGTGACTCTTCTGGCCCGAATGGCAAAACCCTGGTTGCATTATACCTGCTTCTTCTATGTATATCGTCTTTGTGTTGCTTCTATACGTGTGTGGCGGGGGGGGGGGGGTGTTGGGTACGGGTGGGGGTGTAGTTGGGGTTGGGGTGGGCTGTTGGGCATTTTTAAAGCTGAGCTTCATTGACACTTGCTTCATGGATTACTATGTATGTCACCATTACATTGATACTGTTGTGGGGATCTTGGTGTGTGAAGATACCACATTCTTGATACTCTTCTGCTCAATAAAATTGGTTGTGAAAAAAAAAAAACGAGCAACATGAGCCCCCGGCTTCCGCCTCAGGGGAGAGACACTGAAAATCAGCGCGCTGCGCTGTCAGCCTAATTAAATACTTTGGGAGGGCGGGAGGCGGCCAGCATCTGCAGCACCACCCTTCCCTCACCCAAGATGGCCGCTAGAACCCTTTCTCCCCGAGCGTCACGAGATGGCAATGTGCGCTGGGAATCGGGGTTCGAGGGGGCCTAGAAATGTGCAAAATAAGTTATTAATCAACTACGCAGTGCACATTATACAATTACACCCTTTCTTAGGGAAGAGGCTGGTCCGAAGTTGAAAATGGCAATTCCTGAATCAGCTTGGATTAGACATTTCTCTAGAGTGTATGAGGGTGAGGGATGGGTGAGCCTTCAGACACCCTCCCCTGAACACCCCACCTCAAGAAATTTGTTTTTCACCTTGGAAGAAGTTGACAAAGTCCTATGTGCAAGCCAGGGTGGAAAGGCCCCCGGCCCGGATGGTGTCCCCATGGATATTTTTAAGGTTACCCCCTCTTTGTGGGGCCCCCTCCTGGTCCAGGTGCTTAATGCTAGCTGTGTTTAGATTTCCTGCCTACATGGGTGGAGTCTGTAATAGTCCCCATCTATAAAAAGTGGGATAGACAAGACCCGGGTTGTTATAGGCCCATTTCCCTCTTAGATTCTTTTACAAAAATAGTGGGTCGGATAGTTTTGGATCGGCTCTTGGTATGGGCCAGAGAAAATTCTATTTTATCTGATCTACAGTATGGCTTCCGCTCTGGTTTGGGCACAGTGGAACAGGGTCTAAATCTCCTAATGTTAGTCGGGAAGTATACCAGGGCCAAGAAAGGGAACTTGTTCCTGGCCTTCGTCGACCTCTCTGCCGCATTTGACTGTGTGATCCACTACAAACTGTGGATTATATTGGGACAACTTGAAGTTGAAGAAAATATTATTTATTATCTTAAACGTTTTTATAGCAACGCATCAGCCCGCATTCGCTTTGGCCTAAGGGGGGAACGCACCAATAAAATTCCAATTAGGAGTGGGGTCAGACAGGGCTGTGTTCTGGACCCCTTCCTTTTTAATTTGTATATAAATGGATTGGAAAAAGACTTGTGCAATAATAGTTTGGATCCCCCATATGTAGCTGGCCGCCCAATCCCGGCGCTTTTGTACGCTGACGACGCTGTTCTTATGTCACATACTCAAGTGGGATTACAGCGTGTGGTAGATAGTTTTTCCCTCTTCATGAATGAGCTGGGTTTAAAAGTTAATACAACCAAAACATTTACCATGCATTGCGGCAGGTATCACAAACCTAAGAGGGCCATATTTTTATCAGGACAGAAGCTTGAATCCACCAAGCAATTTTCCTACCTGGGTATCCTGTTTACTCAGAGTGAGTCTTGGTCAGCAAAAAAACTTGCGATGATTCATTCGACGGCTGCCCTCAAGACTTTCTCAAAGAAATTAGGTACCAGACCCACTGTAGAGTTAATAAAGATCTATAAAGCCAAGTGTGTGTCTGGTGCTACTTATGGCAGTGGGGTATGGGGCTTTGCTGACCCTATGCCCATCCAGGTGGTGGAAAACTCCTTCTGAAAGTTTATCCTTGCAGTTCCCAAGAGCACTCCTAATTACAACTGCCATGCAGAATTGGGTCTTGCTTTTATATCTGATTTAATTAAGCTGGGGCCTGTGCTATTATGGCACAGGCTGTGGACAGAAGAAGCAACAAAGCTTAATAGAGATATTTTAACAGATACCCTAAAATTAAAGGGAGCCATGAGGGTACCATGGCTGAGCTATGTATGCAAATTTCTAACAGATATTGGAAAGTTAGATTATTTCTTAAATCCTTCTACTATCTCAGCCATTTCACGCAATACTTGAAGAAGGAGGGTTTCGCTTTTTTGGATTCTTTAAGAATTACATCTGAGGTTTTAAAAGCCACTGTTCTGCAACATCAAATGATATTAACAACTTTTAATATTCAGCCCTACTTAATCTATGTTTTAGACAATTATGAAAGATTCCTATTATCTCGTTTTAGATTTGGAACTTTCCATAGATTGGTTAGTTTCCCCACAGTAAATAATTAGATGCATGAAATACCTCCCTGTCCCTGTGATGATGTTTCACCCCAGAGTACTATTCATGTTCTTCTTTTTTGTAAATGTTATGATGTGATCAGACATAATGTTTTATTACCATTACTGAGAGAGATGGGCCACCGGCAATGCCGTGTGGCTATGTTAAGTATTCAATGTTTAGATAACCACCTATGTTTTGCAACAACTATTCTATTTTTGAAAAATGTGATGCGTAGTAGAAAAAGTATGATCACATAAATGCACTTTAAGATTTATGATACTATGAATTTTGAATCCCTTGCTATTGATGAATTTTCCTGTGTGCCATTGAGAAATTGTAAAACGTATTTTAATGAAATGTTTTTATGTATACTTTTATGATTGCTTTTAACAATCGAATAAAGTCATATTTGATTTGATTTGATTTGATTTGACTGGTGTAAATGTTATTTTCCTTGTGGACACTGGCACTACCCGTTCTACTGTCAGATCAGTGGAAATCCCGAACCTTCCTCTCTCAGGAGAAAGCATCCAAGTTGTAGGTGTGGCAAACAGACAAATTAAAGCACCTCTCACACTACCAGTAGAGGTGGAAATTGGTCCCTTTAAAGAAATGCGTCGCTTTGTGGTGTGCAATAGCAGTCCTGTAAATTTGCTGGGACGTGATATACTTTGTAACATGAATTGAACCATATATTGTACTCCAGGTGGCATTGCTTTCCAGACATCAGATGACGATGTTTTATATAAAATGACAACGGCAGCCATTGACTCAGGAAGAGGTGAGACATTCCCTGTGTTTGATAAAGAGAAAGTTCCCATGGAACTGAAAAAGACAGTTAAGAATGAGGTGTGGAATTTTACAGGTGAAGATATAGGTTTAATGAAAGGAGTAAGTCCAGTAAAAATTACTATAAAAGAAGACACAGTTTATCCGAATACTCCACAATACAGATTGACACCAGAAATTATTGCAGGATTAACACCGGTAATTGACAAAATGATTGAGTAAGGAATTTTAAAAGAGATACAGCCTGATTCATCATTCTCCCGTTTTGCGAGGCCCTAATAGCGATTCATAGCGAATCGCTATTAAGGACTCGCAAAACGGGATTCATGTAGGAATATGCAAAAAAAATGTGATTCCTACAAATTCGTTATTTGCGATTAGCAAATTGCTAATCGCAAATAAGGAATAACTCGCCATTCATTCCTATGGGCCAAAAGGCCCATAGGAATGAATGGGGAGTATTCCTTATTTGCGATTAGCAATTTGCTAATCGCAAATAAGATAGCGATTTGAAGGGTGCCAGGGGTGTCCAAAGCACACCCTGTAGCACCCCTCAAATGAAATTTTACACAGGTGTTGCACACACACATGTCCAAAGGACATGTGTGTGTGTAACATGCAACTCAGAAAAATGCATTTAAATGCATTTTTCTGAGTTTTCGCAGTTTACCACGAGGTCTGACCTCGCGGTAAATTGCGGCCAGAAATTGCGAATTCGCAAATAAAATTGCATGATGAATTGCATTTAAGGAATCTCAAATAGAGATTCCTTAAATGTAAATCCTCGCAAAATTGCAAGATCGCAATTAGCGATTTTTGCATTTGGGATGATGAATCCCAAATGCAAAAATCGCACTTGCAAAGGGCCAGATTCTCTGAATCGGGCCCTTTGCGAGCGCAATTTTGGTTGATGAATCGGGCGGATAATGAGCAGTCCATGTAATTCACCTATAATGGGACTGAAAAAGACAAATGGAACCTTTAGAATAGTCCAACACCAGAGAAAGGTGAATAAAATTGTTGTCCCATGTTGTCAAATTGTGCCAAATCCTGCTGTGATTTTATATCAAATTCCGCATGATGTGGAATGGTACACAGTCATTGATTTGTGTAATGCGTTCTTTACAGTTCCATTACACCCTGATAGCCAGCCAATTTTTGTTTTCAGGTTTGGAGAGCGTATTTTGGCATGGTGCCGAATTCCTCAAGGGTATACTGAAAGTCCTATATTTAATCAGATCCTGAAGAAATCTTTAGAAAATTTGAGAATGCCTGAAAAATCTGTATTGGGTCAATATATTGATGATCTATTGGTGGCATCAAGAACTAAGGAAGCTTGTATTTCTGACACAATTGCACTGTTGAATCTTTTGGCAGAAGGAGGACTTGAGGTGTCCCCATCAAAATTACAGTTTTGTCAACAAGAGGTACAGTATTTAGGTCACAAGATTGAAAAGGGAATGAGAAAGGTGACAACAGAAAGGATACGGATTATCAAAGGAATGAGACCTCCAACTACACAGAAAGAAGTGAGAATGTTCCTTGAAATGGTTGGTCATTGCCGACAGTGGATGAGTGGATTTTCTTTGATTGCCAAACCTTTACAGCGGTTGACCAAAGGTGATGTGAAAGATCCAATTCTCTTGGATGAGTAGGAGTTGGAAGCTTTTGAGCAATTGAGAAACAGTTTATTTGAAGCCCCAGCGCTAAGCATGCCTGACTATGAGAAAGAATTTGAGTTGTATTGCAGTGAAAGAGACGGATGTGCACTTTCAGTTCTAGTGCAAAGACATGGGAGAATGAGAAGACCCATAGCCTATTTTTCAGCTGTATTGGACCCAGTGGCGAGAGCTTTGCCTGGTTGTTTGAAAACTGTAGCTGCTACTTGTGTGAGTGTGGAACAGTGTGGAAAAAGGTAGGGATATGACCTTTTTCAAGATTGCCCGGCGCTAACCGCCCTTGTACCATTCAAATTACCAAGCAATGAGGCAGGCGCCGGAGACCAGAAGGCAGGAAACAGAAGTTTTATTCCGACGGAGCAGAACACATCAGATCAGACAACAAGGTATCGTCTCGAGGTGCTCTAACAGCCTCTCGGAGGCATGGCCTCTTATACACTGGTTTATGGCATGTGACCTTTCTTTATTACAATCAAAACATTGTGAAGTAAGGAAAAAGACATCCCCGTAATCCTCGTGTCAATCCCACCCCCATATACCTTCACAATAGAGGTCCTCAACCTGCTGATAAGAGGAGGGGGTCATCACGCAGCTGAGTGTTTCGCCAAGTCTTAGGATGTGTGCGCCTGATCATATCCCAGGGGGTGGGGAGGCCCTGATCAACAGTGTGTCCTTTGAAGAGGGGCGATTCCATACAATGAGGGGCAGTAAATGGTATCTCCCGGCTTAGGCAATGGCCTCGGACCTGTGTGGACAGTCGGACATGGGGTAAGGGGTCATCAAAGGAGTGGTATTCATGCCGTGTGGACAATCCAGCGCGGAGGGAAGGTTTATCAACAGAGGGGCATTCATGGGAGGAGAGGAGGTGCTGGTCAGGCGCTGGCGTGACTCCCAAGGACAGGGTCATGCAGAAGGGTCATGCTCATGAGGGGGGAGGGAGGGGGAGCCAGGGTGCGCGGAGGATGCTTGCTGGGTCAGAGGGGCGCGCTGGCGATCGATCGTGGACAGGGAGACCATGATACCTAAAATGGCTGCCGTGCACGTCGTACGTGGGTGACAAGCGGGCGCAGATGATGTTTAGCTCGCAAACTAAAATTCCACAGTCCTCCCTTTTAACATGTCTCGCCAACTTGTCAGTTCGGATTTATCCCCATAAGGCCACGTATTTCTACTTCGTAGAGGGGGCTCATGTGCTCAGTTCGGAAGTCCAAAGTCTTTGGGCACATACAGTTAGAAACAAAGCTGCACAAGGAGGGTAGACATTGAATACCCAAGCAACACCCACATAATATCACAACAGGTATCAGCACGAAGGAAAACAACCTCCAACCCCAGTTCTTCAAAGTGTCCCAAAACCAGCTCCCAAGTGACCATCCTTCTTGTTCTTGGTGAACCTCCGAGGAAAGTCTGTGGAGGTGCTCAATTGCTTTGTAGACGGAAGGCGAGTTATCTGGCACGTAGGTGCAGCAGCTAGATCCGATGATGCGGCAGGCTCCTCCTCGGTCGGCTAGGACCACGTCTAGGACAAGACGGTTTTGAAGGGTCACAAGACGGACCGCCTGAAGCTCCGCCGTGTTGTTGGCGAGGATGCCAGCCGTGATGTTGATCGTCGTTTCTACTGCCTGGGTCAGGTGTCGGATAGCGCGGCTGTTTGCCATTGGGCCCCACAGGGGAACAAGTCCCTTTGCTGCATCCAAGAACTGAGCTCCAGTGGAGTCGGCTTGTTCCATGTCATCTGCACGCCTCTGCCGGTGATGGTTAGCAGGGGCTACATACGTGGGGGGAAGAATGAAGGCAATGTAGCAGATACCCTTCCAACCTTTCGGGAGCCAGGTGTAAGCTTTGGTGCCACACACAAAGTACATATTTGGAGAAGCAACAAAGGAAGGGGGATCAACTGAGTCCAATGTTCTGGTGATTCGGCAGGAACTGTGACCCACCAGCTGTGTTCCCTGGCCTTCGAGACACACAAGTCCTGTGACATTGATAACAGACAGAGCCACAGTCAGAGTGGCGGTAGTTTGTTTTTGCAGATGAGAGAAGGTGGTTCTGGCTGGATTGTGGAGCACCTGTACTTCGACACGTTCTTTGGCTGGAATGTCTTTAAGGAAGGTGGCGCCTGTGAGCGCAGGGCACAGGGGAGCAGAGGTCTTTCCGGTTTTGTTCAGCCAGAACCCAGAGTAGAAGTGCGACACTGTCTGGCCGGAGGTGGCGTTGTCCTTGTGGCTCTCTTGCATGAGGATCAACCAGGCGAGGCAGGAGCCGTGAACTGAGAAAGGAGAAGGGATGAAGGGGATGGAGTGTCCTGTGGCATGCGGGAGCAACCCGCAGATCCAGCAATTCGTCGCATTTGCAGCAAGGTTGTGTTGGTGCAACAGTTGCACGAAGGAATTGTTCCAGAATTCCCTGCGCCTTTCCCGGAGCTGAGGCGACAGGGAGATCAGGTGATGCTCTTTCATAGGGGTCGGTTGTGCAGTAGGAAGCAATGCCTCATGAGCCGGTGTGCTTTCCTCCAGAATCCAGAAGGAGGTCATGAGGAGGAGGCAGAAGAGGAAGACAATAAAGAGGGCGATTGTCTTTGATTTGTGCAAATTGTCAGTCTTTGGGTTTCTATAGTGGGTATTTCCTGTTGCTTCCATCATCTTCTTATCTGGCGCTTCCATCATCTTCTTATCTGGCGCTTCCATCACCTTCAAGGGGCTCGGTAGCGGGCAGAACCACAGACTTCGTTTAGCTTCTCTCCCGGTAACCCTTGGTTGTGTTTAGGTCACCGTTCTGAGATTCAACTTAGTCCGTGGCCTACTTAGCCGAAGCTCCCTCCTTTCGTCGCAGGAAATACCCTTCTCTGGTTGGTACAGTGGGGTCAGAGAATTTTGCAAGTTCAAGTGCCCCAGTATCGGGATAACAGTTCAATGTTGGTCGGTCTTTGTTCAGGAGCTCTTCTTGGGTGCTGACGTTTTCTGTCGTGGCCAGGTTTGCAGAGACCTTCCGGCAGTGATGTGCGTGCAGCCAGTGCCTCTTCCCCTCCACTCGAAGCGCCGTCCGTGTGGTAATCAGCACTTGCCAGGGGCCCGTCCACCGGGGTTCCAAACTCTTGGTCCGTTGGAAATTTCGTATTAGCACGAAATCTCCCGGTTGGATGTCGTGGCCGGGGCCCCTGGAAGCATCGGGGATGGCCTGCTGCACCTGTTGATGAATGACAGACAACGTTTTAGTTAACTTGCACAAATAATCAGATAGTAGGACGTCCGGGACGTCATGAATGGAGGTTGGTTTGGGAGCAGTCCAGAGGTTCATCGCTCGCCCGAACACAACCTCGTAGGGGGTCAAATGGTGTTTGGTGGGAGTGGAGCGCATCGATAGCAAAGCCAGTGGGAGGGCATCTGGCCATTTAAGTCCGGTGGTGGCCACTATTTTTGACAATTTCAACTTCAGTGTGGCATTATGGCGTTCCACCAGACCGGCGGATTGGGGGTGGAAGACTGCGTGAAATCTCTGCCTCACCCCCAATCCTTTTAGGATTAGTTGGATAACCTCAGCTATGAAGTGGGGGCCATTGTCGCTCCATAAAATTCGACAAAGGCCATAGCGAGGGAAGAATTCTTTCAGTAGTACTTTGGCAGTAGTCATGGCAGTGTTGTCACGGGTTGGATAGGCCTCTACCCATTTGCTGAAGGCACATACGATGACTAGTACATACTTCAAGCTTTGGCATCTCTCTAGTTGGATGTAGTCCATCTGAAGGACCTCGAAGGGGTGATTGGTGGTCCCAAACCCTCCCCGGGGTACCACAGTTCCCTTCCCGGGGTTGTGTTGCAAACAGATAAGGCACTGTTGGACTAGACGTCTAGCTGAGTCGGGGATTTTGTCGTTGTGCCAGACTTTGGAAATGAGTTCGATCATGGGTGCAGATCCTATGTGTGCGGGGGAATGAGCCATCGTCAGTATGGGGATCAGGTATGAGTCAGGCAGCAACCATCTGTTTGCATCTTTTGTTCGCCAGCAGCCCTCATCATCCTTCAAACCCACCCCTGCCCATTCAGTCAGTTCGTGAGGGGTGCTGGCCGACTGGATGTCTCTGATCATTTCCCTTGCGTCAGTCCATTTCTCTGCTTGTGACCTGGTCACATACATGCGTGTCACCGTCCTATTCTCAGCTGTGGTTCGTGCAGTGATGTCGGCCAGTGCATTCCCTTGTCCGACTAAGTCTGTCACCTTCTTGTGTGCCTGGCATTTGATCACTGCTAGTCGTTTGGGGAGGAGAACCGCTTCAATCAGGGCAGAAACCAGATCTCCGTGAAGGATAGGGGTGCCGTGGGACGTCAGGAATCCCCTCTCCCTCCACAGGAGTCCAAAATGGTGAACCACCCCGAAGGCATACTGGCTGTCTGTATATACGTTCGCGGTGGTCCCTGTGGCTATTATGCATGCTCGTGTGAGGGCTATCAGCTCTGCTGCCTGGGCAGATCGTTGTGTGATGCAGGCTGTCTCAACTACTGTTCGGGCTGTCGTTACTGCATAGGCAGCTGAAGTGGTGCCATCTGGGAGTTTGATGCATGAGCCGTCTACCCATAGCTCTCCATCGGGGTCAGTGAAAGCAGTGTCTCGGAGGTCAACTCTACTCCTAGTTTGTTCGTCCGTGAGGGTCACACAGTCGTGTATGGGAGGGACGTCGGGGTCATTTTCAGGCAGGGACAACAATGTGGCAGGATTCAGAGTCGTGCATCTCGTTAGTGTGATGTGGGGTGCAAGTAGCGTCAGTTCGTACCCTGTCAGTCGTGCGCTAGTCAGGTGTTGGGTCTTTGTCTGGTTCAAAAGGGTGTCGACTGCATGGGGTACTAACACAGTGAGGGAGTTTGAAAGTACTATTCCTTCGCTCTGGCGGATAGAGACAGCAGCGGCGGCTACTGCTCGAAGGCAGGCAGGCAAAGCTCTGGCTACAGGATCAAGAGTGGCGGAGAAGTAGGCACAAGGGCGCTGCTTAGGACCAATTGATTGAGTTAGGACAGACAATGCACACCCCTCCCTTTCGTGGGTGAAGAGGGAGAAGGGTTTGGAGTAATCCGGGGTTCCTAGGACGGGTGCTGAACCGAGTGCATTTCGTAATTCACAAAAGGATGCTTGACACTCAGGGGTCCAGGGGAGCGGGGAGGGGACATCTTTGGTCAACAGGGCAAGTAGTGGTTTCACAATGAGGCTGTAATTAGGTAACCACTGTCTGCAAAAAGAAGTTAGGCCAACCAAAGAGCGGACTTGCTTTTGTGTTTTTGGGACAGGGGTGTCTAGGATGGTTTGGATTCGGTCGGGTGTGAGTTTCCTCCCTTCTTTGGACAGGAGATGGCCTAGGTATGTCACTTGTGGCTGGCAGAACTGTAATTTCTTTTTGGAAACTTTGTGGCCATTGTCTGCAAGAAAGTGTAGGAGTTGGACAGTGGCTGTGATTGCCAGTGGGGTGGTGTCGGCTGCCAAAAGGATATCATCGACATATTGGATCAACACCACTCCATCTGGTAGCTGGAAGGCATCCAGCTGTCTTTTGAGGGCCTGGCTGTAAATGCTGGGGCTTTCGGTGTACCCCTGGGGAGCTCTACAAAATCGGTATGAGCGGGATTTTAAAGTGAAGCCGAAGAGATAACGGCTGTCTGGATGGATGGGGATAGAGAAAAACGCATTCTTAAGGTCGATAACAGTGAAGGTGGTGGCAGTGGACGGGATGAGGGTCAGAATGGTGGTGATATCGGAGACTACAGGGTATTGGGGTACAACCACTTTGTTAATTTCTCGCAGGTCGATGATGAAGCGGTACGCTTTCTCATCTCCTTCACCTTGTTTCTTAATAATAGGTAGGATTGGGCTGTTGCAGACGTTGCTAACCACTTCTTCAACCACTCCTGCATCCACCAGAGATTGAATGATCGCTACCAGTGCCTTCTCGCCCTCGGGGGATATCCGATATTGTGGGAGTTTCGGGAGCATAGCGTCCTGTCTTACGGTTATATGAATGGGGTCAATCATCATTCGTCCCACATCAGAGTCATTTTTGGCCCCTAGGTATGGAGGCAGAGTATCAAGCAAGGACAGGTCAGCATCAGTTATGGAGCACATGTGTCGTGTCGGGCAAGATTTGGGTATATCTGGGTTGTCATACAGGATGACTCGGATTCCATCTGGGGAACACCTAATGGTAGCTCGAAAATGCTTCAGTAAGTCGATGCCCATGATGGCGTCAGGGGAGTTGGAGGAGAGCAGAAATGTCGCGTCAGTGGTTTTGTTTTCTAGGTCAAAGGTGATAGGTACGGACAGGGGGTTAGTGGAGGGCGTCCCATCGAAATCTATCGATGTAATGTGTAAGCCAGACAAGGGTGCCCTTGGAATCAGTCGTTTCGATAACACACTACGTGTCGCTCCAGTGTCTACCAAAAATGGAGACTCTGTACCCAGGACCTTAGCGGTGACATAAGGACCTTGCTGGTCAACACAGAGCTCGACTGGATCCCTCCCTTGCCCCTGGCAGTCCTATGCAAAATCAGGGGTATTCTCACCGTCAGATACTTGATACTGGTTCTGTTGGGGACGGTCAAATGTGTTCGGTCTCCCTGATCTGTCATTGTTGGTGTCGTTTGTGTGCCCTCGTCCTTGTTCCCTATTTCTTGGTCCACCCGCTACATCCTTGGGGTCCCTATTTCTGTTCATTTCTAGCAGGACCGGACACTGTGATTTCCAATGGCCGAATCCTTTGCAAAAGGCGCATTGGTTATTGCTAATGTCTCTACGTCCAGTGTGGGGTGTTGGGGTGTAGTCTTTAGGAGGTATATTTCTAGAGGTGGTCGATTGGTAGTTCCCCCTTTGGTGTTCTCGTCCTACCGCTAGACCTTGTATCTGGGCTATCATCACCCTTTCCTTTAAATCTTTTTTCTTTTTCTCGGACGCCCTATCATTCTCATTCTTTTGGTGCTCGTAATACTGGGCCATCTGAAGGATAGCTGCTGGTTTGGAGGCCCCCCAACTACTCTCACTCGTCTGCAGCTTTTGGGAGACCTCTTGTGATAGGTCCTTTACATAATTTTGTACAAACAGGTGCTGTCCGGTTGCGGTGGTCATGTCTTGGCCACTGTAGTCGGAGAACACTGTCTCGAATCGGGAGAAGTATTCTGACACATCTTCCTGGGGTTTCTGTCGACAGGCCGTGACTATCGACCAGTCTACCTTTCTTTCTGGGATCAGTGTCTTTAACTTCTGAACTAGTTTGTCTGGGAGTTCTAGTATGTCCTTTACTGGTTTCCTTCCAGGCTCTCGCTGTCTATCTAGTTTACCGAGTTGGTCCCAGGTATGTCCGAACAGATCCGTGTGGTCAGCCTTCCGGATTTGCTTCCACACATCAGCTGGCAGGCATAACCCGAAGAACAAGTCAATGTCCGCTAAAGTCATTATCGTCGAACCCAAGGCGGTGCCTAATTCGGTATAGAATGCTGTCGGGTTCTTTCTCAAATCGGGCAGAGTTTGTTTAAAGGTTAGGATATCTTGTCGGTCCCATGGTTGGTAAACCCAATTGTACACAACTCTCCCTTTTGCATCTGCATGGTTAATATCATCGCTTGTTCCCTGGCCACGTGGCGGGATCCAGTAAGGGGCCGCTTCTCTGATGGGCATCATAGTATTGGCTACTTCTACTGAGGTCGTTTCAGGGACTGTAACCTTGGCTTCTGGTTTTTGTTCCGTGAGGTGGCGGAGGACCTCAAGCATCTGCATGAAGAGTTCCGTCGCCTCACATTCAGTCCCATCTCCAACATCAATCTTCCTATACAGCGTTGTTAGTTTAGCGGGACCCTTACTTTGATACCTATCTTCATATGCGTTCAGGGTGTGGTAGCTGAATCGCAAAATGAAATGCCGTCTGTGGCTGTCGGCATGCGAATTATATGTGTTCATTGTGTATTCTTCGCTCTCCCTTCGTTCTACTAATGTCTTTGCTATTTTGTCGATCCCATCCCGCTCATCTTTGCTCAACCTATTTGGTCTGGCTGGTGGTTGTTTGCTAGCCTCGGGGTCGTCTGACGATGTTGTTAATGCGGCTGGTGCGGAGGCCGTGAGGGCTGGTGCACTAGCACTAAGGTCACTTTCGCTCGCACTCGGGGCTTGCAAGCTTTGTTGGCTGGGAGCATATGGAGGGGGCATGTAGATGATTGGGGGACCTAGCAGTAACTCATCGCTCGTCCGTTGTTTGGAGGGCAATTCAGGGTAGAGTGCAGAGGGGGTCCTCACAGGACATTGACCTGTCGACCCTGATTCTTGGTTTTGTGCAGCTTCTTTTCTTTCTTTTATTTCTTCTTCTAGTTGCTTAGCGGCTAGGTGGGCTGCCTTTCGTAATTCTTTCCCTATTTTTGCTTCTTCCCTTTTCTTTCGTTGTTCCGTTTCTTTGCGCCACATGCCTATACTATCGAGCATAGTGGGCGTGGTCTTATTCTTCTGGAGCGCTATTTCCAATGTTTTTATTTTATTTTCATTAAAGGAACCTATCAGTGGCCACTGACTTTCAGGGTTCTTCTTGGTATATTTATGCCATAGCTTAGTATAAGCTATAGCGACTAGTCCATGCTTAGTGAACATGTCCTTATTAGGGGTGCCCTCCAGTGGAGCCGGATGGTTCATCTCTAATAAGCGGTCCGGGCTGAACAGGCTACCAACCAGTGGGGAGAAGATAGGCATGACGGGTTACAACGGGGACAAAGGTCTGCACTACCTATCTTATCACGGCGGGCAAAGACTAGACAGAATATTTCTATTCTCCGTTGTTTGCCGGCGGTGAATACCTCAAAAGAACCAATACCGAACAATCCATGTTCGGTCAATCAAACAATCAGTGGGGAGAATAAGTGGGTGCGAAAAAGGTTTGCGTTACCCACTCTTTCTCTACCTGCAAAGAGAGACCTTGTTCTTCCCTGTTTGCGGACAAAGAATCTCCAGACAATAATCCACGAACGATAGTTCGGGAAAACAGTGGGGGAGGAAGATAGGCACGACGGATTACAATGGGGACAAAAGTCTGCGTTACCTATCCTTCACTACTTGCAAAGATTATTAGTATTATCCAAACCAAACAATCATTTCTCAGTTTGTCGTGTCTACACGACCTTACCCGGACCGCATGGACGGTTTCCTGTCTTCTGAATCCAGCGCCCGATCGTCCTCTCTTCTTCGTGATGTTCGTGGCACTCCTGATGGTTCCCAGTCAGGACCGTAGATCACTCGAGAGAGGTCTGTTCGGAACTAGTGAAGGTCGGATGATCGGCTGTCAGACGAGGGTCTATCGGACACGAGCTCTCCCGATCGTTGCAGTCGTTCACTCTGTCGTCGGGACCTCTCCCACTGGATCCACGTGTCGCTGATGGGCCCCACGCTTTGGGACGCCAATTGTGGAAAAAGGTAGGGCTATGACCTTTTTCAAGATTGCCCGGCGCTAACCGCCCTTGTACCATTCAAATTACCAAGCAATGAGGCAGGCGCCGGAGACCAGAAGGCAGGAAACAGAAGTTTTATTCCGACGGAGCAGAACACATCAGATCAGACAACAAGGTATCGTCTCGAGGTGCTCTAACAGCCTCTCGGAGGCCTGGCCTCTTATACACTGGTTTATGGCATGTGACCTTTCTTTATTACAATCAAAACATTGTGAAGTAAGGAAAAAGACATCCCCGTAATCCTCGTGTCAATCCCACCCCCATATACCTTCACAATAGAGGTCCTCAACCTGCTGATAAGAGGAGGGGGTCATCACGCAGCTGAGTGTTTCGCCAAGTCTTAGGATGTGTGCGCCTGATCATATCCCAGGGGGTGGGGAGGCCCTGATCAACAGTGTGTCCTTTGAAGAGGGGCGATTCCATACAATGAGGGGCAGTAAATGGTATCTCCCGGCTTAGGCAATGGCCTCGGACCTGTGTGGACAGTCGGACATGGGGTAAGGGGTCATCAAAGGAGTGGTATTCATGCCGCGTGGACAATCCAGCGCGGAGGGAAGGTTTATCAACAGAGGGGCATTCATGGGAGGAGAGGAGGTGCTGGTCAGGCGCTGGCGTGACTCCCAAGGACAGGGTCATGCAGAAGGGTCATGCTCATGAGGGGGGAGGGAGGGGGAGCCAGGGTGCGCGGAGGATGCTTGCTGGGTCAGAGGGGCGCGCTGGCGATCGATCGTGGACAGGGAGACCATGATACCTAAAATGGCTGCCGTGCACGTCGTACGTGGGTGACAAGCTGGCGCAGATGATGTTTAGCTCGCAAACTAAAATTCCACAACAGAGTGAAGGCACTGTGATGGGATATCCTGTTAAAGAGTATGTTTCACATTCAGTTGAGATCCTTTTGACCCGAACCAAGATGCAGTTTATGACCCACAGTCGATTGACCAGGTATGAGAAATTCCTTCTGGGTGCAGATAATGTAACGATTGTAAGATGTATAAATGTGAATCCTTCCACCTTACTGCCTGATGCATTAAATGCAGAAGTCAAAGATGATGTCGATCACAATTGTTTGGATGTACTTGAATTTTGTACAAAGCCCCGATCAGATATTAGAGATGAACCTCTGGAAGAATCAGATTATGTGATGTTCATGGATGAATCATGTTTGAGAACAGACAAAGGAGTTTTGAGTGCAGCATATGCTGTAAGTACAGTGTCAACCATAATGGAAGCCTCTTGTTTAAGAGAATACATTCAGCCCAAGTTTCTGAGCTAATTGCTTTGAATCGAGCTTGCAAACTGGGAAAGAGTTTCCGAATCACTGTGATTACTGATAGCCAGTATGGGTTTGGAGTTGTGCATGATTTGGGGCAGATTCGGTCCCAGAGGGGATATATGACATACTCGAGATCGCCAATCAGGAATGGTGAGTTTGTGAAAATGTTACTTAAGGCGATACAGCTGCCTAAAATGACTGCGGTTGTGACATGTGCAGCTCACAAGATTGGAGATGATTACATTACTGAAGGAAACAAATTTGCAGATGCTGTAGCCCAATATTGCGCGAGACATATGAGTTTGATGAATCGGAGAAGGGAAAAGAACATGTTTCATGTCCTTTAATGCTTACTAATGTAGTTGAAACCTGGGAAGAAGTGAAACAATTGCAAGAAGAAGCAAGTGATGAGGAAAAAGATAGATGGATAAAATCAGGCTGCAGGCAAAGAGAGGATGATGAGGTTTGGGTTTACAGGGATGAAAGACCACTTATGCCTGATAGTATGATCTCTAACATGGCAAGGATGTACCATGGACAAGCAGACATTGGCAGAGATGCAATGATCAGTCTTTTCAAACAGACTTGATATAATCCTAAATTTAGGATTATAGCGGAAAGTCTGTGTCAAAGATATCTTATATGTCAACAGCTGAACCCAGGGAGAAAAACTGTTGTGAGTTTGGGAACAACAGGACGGGAGGGAGGTCCTTTTACCAGAAGGCAACAGAATTTCATAGAAATGCCACTATGTAACAGATTGAGGTATGTTTTGGTAATTGTTTGCTTGTTCTCTCATTGGGTGGAAGCATACCCAACGAGAAGAGATTATGGAGTTACTGTAGCAAAACCTCTGCTGAGAGAGTTCATTCCAAGGTATGGTTTCCCAGTAACCATGGAAACAGACAGAGGAAGTCACTTCCAAAATGAGAATATCCAATTGATATGTGAGGCACCGGACATTCAACTGAAATTGCATTATGCCTACAGACCAGAAGCTTCTGGGGTGGTTGAACAAGTGAATGAGACAATAAAAAAGAGACTGGGAAAAGTGTGTTTGGCCACAGGACTGAAATGGCCTGATGTTTTGCCACTTGTTTTAATTACCCTAAGGAGTGTACCTGACAGAAGAACAGGGTCCACATGAAATAATAATGGGACGAGCAATGAGACAAGTTTTCGTACCTGTCAACAAACTGCTGACTATAACTGATGATCTTATTCTGGACTATTGTAAGGGACTGGCTGATGTAGTGCATTCTGTGTTTCATCAGGTGGGAACAGATGTGATTACTCTTGAAAGACACCCAGCTCACGATCTGAGTCCTGGAGACTGGGTACGAATCAAGGTACACAGACAAAGAAATTGCCTGGTTCCACGCTGGGATAAGCCACGAGAAGTGATCCTGGTCACCACCACAGCAGTCAAGTGTGCAGGTGTGAAAAAGTGGATTCATGTCATCCATACTATCAAAGTTCCAGAACCTGAAGATAGACATGTGAGTTGACATCTGGAAGTAACAGACACTAGTTCAGATTCTGATACAGAGAAGGAGGCAAGTAGAATTCCAGATACGGAAGCTCGACCTGTAAGTCGACATCTGGAAATATCAGATACCAGTTCAGCATCTGAAGAAGAGACTGAAATAATAAGTGTTCCAGATCTTGAAGATCGACCTGTAAGTCAACATCTGGAAATATCTGATATCAGTTCAGCACCTGAGGTAGAGAAAATTGGGGCTGGTAAAAGACAGATTGTGGAATCTGCAGACCCAACAGAGGAGTCTGAGAAGCAGATTATTGATACTGAAAATGGTGAAACAGAAATAATTTGCAGTGAGGATGAACAGCCGAGTACAAGCCTTGGTGGAACTCCTCCTGAAAGAACTGAGATAACAAAAGTGGAGAAAATTTCAGCTGGAGAATCTGAGATCATAAAATTCAAAGTTAACAGAAGTGAAATAAGGTCTGAAACAGAATCAGAGGAGAGTGACGGAGAAACAGAACCAAGGAGAAGTCCAAGAAAAAAAGCTTGGAAAGTGGAACGTGAAATAACAGAGTCTGAGAGTAAAAGGCCAAGGAAAGGAGATAATTGGCCCAAAGAAACTAAAAGATTGAAATTCAAATTAATAAAAGTGAATAAAAACAAAGAGGAACAAGTGAATGAGATAACAAGTCAAGAAGAACAATCAAAAAAGAATGAAAGACAATTGCAATGTTTGAAAAGAGTAAAAAAAACAAATCTGAAATACAAATCACCTGAATGGACTTATATTGCACTGCCTGACATTGAAGAAGTGGAAAGTAGTCAAGAGAATCAAGGTGGAAAATTGTGAGTAAGAGACCAAAAGGTGAACTATATTCACAATGAAAAGAGTGGAGCAAAGAAGGTAAAGATATTTAGTCGAATTCAAAAGATTGAATAAAAAGCTAAAAGAGCAACGGGCACAAAAGACATACTTCCAAGTGTGAAAAGAGACATTTTTCCTGTATATAAATATATAATTCTAAACACAAATAGATTACAATGGCTGAAAACGAAGATAGAAGATCTAGATGTAGATTTTTGCGCCAATGGTGTAGAATGTGGTTTTACTGTACAGGTTTATTAATGCTTGTTTAGTTTATTTGAGCAATAATTGTTCCATTTAGACTGAATCCAGAAAATGCATCCGAAATGAATAATAACAAAAATAGTGATAAGGAACATAAAATGAAGAATGATGTAACATTACTGGATAATACTAAACTTAATAGAGATAGGTCAAAATAAGGATTTTTCGAAGAACGTTTTTACGAAGTTATTTAATGAATATGTTGAAACAATGGACGTACATGACTGTTATGTATATACGCAGTTATCTGCGTCTGTGTCAGAAGGTGTAACATATCATCACCTTCCTTTAATGTATGGAATAACTTGTAGTGTACTAGCTAGTTTATTTTATAAAACAAGCAAATTAGAATACTATTATTAATGGTATACCCACTGCTGGTATCAATGCTCCAAAAATGTCACCTATTATCTCTGCAAAACCTTCTCTTCTTCTACGTGTTAGTGGCTCACCTATCTCATGAACTCCATTAGTTCCCCTATCTACATGAAATATCTTTGGAAAGACCAGGCCTAGATTGCATGTTCCGTACAAGTGGTCCGGCAACCTGTAATAAGCCTTGTTCCCACATATAAAATAGAACCCTGGAAACACTGGATCTTTTCCTCCTTTGAATCCCCCCCCCCCCCCTAATTCTATATGTGTCTTTGCATTCACCGGCACCCACAAAGTAATTGTCATACATAGTGTTATCTCTCCGAATACACAGTTTTCCTTGTTGTGGCAAGTCTAATCCTATTGCTACATTAGTATCGCTCTCTTAATAATTTCCTTCATCAAAACCCCATGGAGGTGTTTTAATTTTGTCCCCAGTTGCTTTGCGTTGATGTTTAGTCCGTCAGTCTTCTACCATGTCTAGAAATACTTTTTCTTCTTTTCTCAGTTTACAAGTAAGATTGTATCTGAAGGCATATTCCAAAGTTAATTCTATTGTTTCTAAGACAAATTCTCCAAAACCTTTACCAGGTTTCACTTTGTTTAGTCCATGTACTATAGAAACTTTTGCAAAAACATAATCTACTTCAGAATAATAGTATTCGTCTCCCATGGCGATAATGAGATGCACTCGGAATACCTGGTCGAGGAGAAGAAAGGTATGGATGAGGCTGCAGACCGGGTCCATCAAAGCACACCCTCCTCCACTGCTGTCGTTGAAATGGATGACGCACCAGAGAAGACGCCCGGTTCTACATACAGGAATGGACCTGCGAGTGGTCAGTGACAGTAGAAGATGTGCAGTCCAAAGGACATGACGGAGCTGGCAGGAGGTCCCAGGAAGAAGAGCTGACAACACGTGGCCTGCCACCATTTCGGAGCATGTGCAAAGAAGAACGTGTGGATGGATTCCACATTACACTGCAAGCAAGAGCTGAGGAAGAAGAGAAGGTTTCCATTCACCACTGGGACATGTGGCGCAATTTCCTCGCTGGTGGTGGTGTCATACACCCACTGAGGGGTGCATGCACAGCGCACTTTCTCATGCCCTTCGTTGGGCTGGCTGCTTGTCAGCTTGCCTGCTGATACTTTATGTCCTTGGCCCCAACTGGACTCTTGGCAGCTTTGGGCTACTTCAATGCTCTCTGCTGGGGTTTACTGTCTCTAGCTGTTGTTCCTCACAGTTTCTCTTTGAGGTGCCTTGCAGGGACACAATAACTGCATGTCCTGTGTTGGCACTGGCAGCATCCGCCTGCTAGGTGGCGCTACAGCCACCTCTACTCTCAGGCCAGGGCAGCTTTAAGCTTTTTGGGGCACTCCTTTTGTAGGGGTATACAGTCCCTTGTTGAGGGACGGGGCACTGCCACTGTGGGCCAATCTGTGCTGGAGGCCACAAGGATTCTCCCCTTGCTGTAAGAGGGTGTAGTATACCACACACTGCTGGTCAGCATGGCAGGCTCCTCCACTCACAGTTTCCGCTGCTGTCTGCTCTTTCTGGGTGGTCTGTTCCTGCAACTTACATGTGGCTACAGTTGCTGTGCTTTCCTTCAGTGTGGTGCCATATGGTGAACGGCCACTGGATGGCGCTGCAGCGCTTCTGTTCAGATGCTCTAGTGGTCTTTCCTGAAAGTGCAGCCGTGCAGCAATGCAGAAGGGGGGGATTGCCTGTGCTGATGGGACGTCCAGGTAGGTGGGGGGACTGCGGGGCTCCAGAGGTAGCTGAGGCACTGCGGGCCAATCAGATCTTCGTGGGTGACTTCAATCTCCACTAGGGCTCTCTTCAAGACTCTTCTGCGAATTTGCTGGCCACCTTCCTCTGTGCAAACGATCTTATCCAACACTGCACAGAATCAACACACTCTAAAGGCTCAATCCGGGACCTTGTTATTTCTAAAGCAGGCATGCTTTCTATGGCTACCCCTATTCACGTAGACTGGTCTGACCACCTCCTCATCCCAGTCTCTCTTCACCTATCACACTCTATAACTCTTGGCCAACCCAAGAGGGCTACCTCCTGGTTTCGTGACAATAAAAATATTGACACCGTTTCCCTCTGTGAATCAGCCTTGCTGTCACTTCCAAGGCTAGACCCAAACCTAGATGTTGACGATCTCACCTCCCAATGCCTCTCAGTCCTTGCAGTCGAAATCAATAACGCTGCTCCTCTCCAAAGCAAAAAGAAAAGGCCCATTCCCTCAGCACCTTGGTTCAACAAATCCCTCTATGAAGAAAGGACGCACCTAAGACTCCTGGAGAAACAGTGAAGGCAAGCTCCCTTCACCGATAATTTGTCCATGCTTCGTTCAGCAAGATTCAAGTACCACAAGCACATCTTCCTTGGGAAAGCATCGCTCTTCAGAACCCTCCTTGACTCTGCCAAAAATAGACCCAAAAAACTTTTAGACCGGGGGAGGAGCCAAGATGGCGACCGGAGCAGACCTGTAGGCTCC
Source organism: Lissotriton vulgaris (assembly GCF_964263255.1). NCBI lineage: Eukaryota > Metazoa > Chordata > Amphibia > Caudata > Salamandridae > Lissotriton > Lissotriton vulgaris. The sequence goes on along the minus strand of NC_141693.1, from coordinate 2,023,193,365 downwards.
CGGCTCCACCAGCCTTTCTCCGCTGCACCGATATCCTGGCATATATCCTGGTGTACCTTGATGACGGATTGTGTGCGGCGCGGCGCTGATCTCAGCGGTGTTTTCCCGGACTCTCGACCTGCCCGGCGGCCGGAGATAGCCGCGGAACAGTTTGCAGCCCTGGACCCCGCCTGCACGGTCTCCTTCTGCCGTGCCCCGGAGAACTGCTGGCGGCCGGAATGCTCGATCGGCGCTGAAGACCAGAGCACCGGTGGGATCCTCGCGAGGCACTGCCCGTGCTACGCCACCTGAAGCGACTCGAAGCAGGCGGTGAGAAGTGAGCGCTTGCTGCGCTGCGGCACCCCTTTGGAACGGATCCTTTGTTTGGGGCAGACGGAATGGGGAGAGGGTCACGCGGCCATGTTTGCTTGGCTATGATTGCCTGACCCCATGTCTCTCTACCTGGGTCTGCCGCGGGGCGCCTATCCTGCAGTGTGTGCCTCACTGACACTGTATTTAGTGCTCTTGCAGCATTGAATGGACGTTCGCTTGTGCTACACCTATCCTGGCGATTGCCCCGGAATTTTGCCATAATGGCTTTGCTTGGTGCTTTGTGTTGTGGGGGAGAGCGCCCGTTCCTGCCAGTGGCCTGTGCTGCCCCGCCTGAGGTGGGGTCCGAGTTTCAAGCAACTTCCCAGGGAAGTGAGAGGCAGGGGCTACAGCCCACACTTTCTCTTGGCACCATCCTGTCCGCCCTGTGCGACTTCCGTGCGGATATGCACCAAGGTTACAGAATACTGGGTGGCAAGCTGGACGACATGGCGTCTGCGCTGCGGCGGGGATGTAACGCACTGATCCCGCAAAGCTGCCACTCGTCTCCGCCTGCATTCCATGGGGATACAGTGCTTCCTCCTGCATGTTGTACAAGTGTGCCCGCTTCCGACTTTATTGGCGCCCGAGACCGCCCGCCTGACAACTCCGCCCGGGATACTTTGTTTCCCCTTCCAATGGAGAGTGCTACATTGTTGGATTTGTCATCGCGTGTGCCTTGGGACCTATCCACGACATTGCTGGCTCTGTCGACGTCTCCTGGGTTGTGCCCTTTGACTTTGCTGCTGAATAACTCATGCACTCCTGATGTCTCTGTGGAACTCCCTGCTGCAGTCGACGGATCTTCTGGTGACTCTCGACGGCCATTTTGTGTTTCTGGGTCACTTTCATTCTTTCTGTCGCCATATTGTCTCTTTGTTCTACAGTGGGCGGGCCTCTCTCGGGGAGCGTATTTGGGGGTGTATCCACGATCGGGCCAGGGCTAGGCTGCTTTCCTTATTATCGGCTTCTTGGCTGGTTGAACCGGGTTTGGGACTGTTTTTTGTGTCCAGTTTACTTAAACGCTGCAAATTGACATTTCACTCCTGTATCTGCCTTATTGCTTGCCGGTTACTCTGACCTTGGGGTGGAAGATGTTCTTGTGGCTGGTGGGGACCGGGATTGCCTAGTATTGATCCTCCTCCTGCTCTATTTGTCTTTGAGAGTCGATGATTAGGGTGTCCTTTTCTCCCTCTCTATATTGGATGTTATACCTTTTTTCTTTTTCTTCTTCCTTCCTTTTCTTTCTCGCTATATTTCGGGTTTATTGGGCGACAGACACACTGCTGGGGGGGGGGGCAGGCCGTAGCCTCTGCATGCGTGTAGGGTGGGGGGTTAGTAGTTAGTTTCTAGTTATAATTTCTATGGTGCCTTATTTTATTTCTATTGTTGATTTTCTCCTTTTTGGTCTGGGTCCATGTCTAGGTTACTAGGGGTTAGGTGGCGGCGGGCATTGGGTGGGACGTTAGGAGGGTCATCTAGCTGGCTATACAAATTGCTGCCATGCTGCCCGGGTGGGACTTGACGGTTGGATCGATTTCCTGCGTAGTGACTTGTAGCTAATGTCATGCTCCTCCCGCATGGATTCTTCCTTTTTGCTTCTTTTTCTCTTATGATTCAGAACAGTACGATTTGATTCAATATCTGCATAAAAAACTTTAAAATTAACCTTCACTGGTTCTGGGACGCGGTATTACAGCAATTAATGTGTAACTCTTCAATGCTTGACTAGGATGATGGGGTAATACTGTGTCGCCGTATTGCTTGCATTGGTGCTTTAAAAGTTTTGTGGCCGGCCAGGTGGTTGTAGGCCCGTATTTGTCCTTCCTTGATGCACAATGAAGTAGTGAAGTAGTGTGGCTCACTGGTTAGAGGCGGCAGACCCGAGAGCAGAGGACGGCCCGGGACCAGGGTTCGATTCCCGGCGCGGCAGGTTTCTGGACCAGGGTCAGCGGACTCGATAATTCTCTCGCCTCGGTGCCCACTCTGATCAGCGATCACACTCGGCAACTCTGGGCATTAGCTTGCCTCATCTTCACTAACGGCCCCACCAGACCGCCGGGGATGCCTGGTCTCACCCTGGAGATACCCATTAAGGGACCATCTCTCAGGGAAGCCAGGAAGGGTTTCGCAGCGGTCGAAGCGCCTTGGGACCCTACGGGTAAGTAGTGCGCTATATAAATGCCTATACATTTACATACACATTTACACAATAAAGGTTTTAAAAAATTAAAAAAAAAAAAAAAAAAAACTTTTAGACCTCATCAATAATCCAAATTGCTCTCCCCCAACCTCCAAGTTGTAGGAGTCTGCAAAGAAAGCAGCGGAATTTGCTATATTCTTTGACGAAAAAGTGAAATCTCTTGTGGCTCAGGTCGCTCATCCTACCCCTCCAGAGGAGCGCAAATCACTAGTCCTTTGGCAGAACTTTGACCCATCTCTGAAGATGCCCTCAAGTGCATCCGCGAAACAAAGCCCTCCAATCATTCTCTTGACCCCATCCCTAGTGCCATTGCCATTGACTTCTATACCCATTCCTTTCCTATTGGACCACTCTGGTCAACCTCTCCCTCTGTCAAGGCTCCCTTCCTGTTCCTTCAAAACTGGGCAGGTCACCCCTCTGCTTAAAAAACCCACCGCTGATGAGAAAGACCTCAACTTCCGCCCCATCACCAACCTTCCCTTTCTTGCGAAGATCACAGAAAGATGTGTAGCGAATCAACTCTCTCGTCATATCAAGGACAATGATCTTCTTGACAATTCATCCAAAACTGCAGCACTGCAACTGCCCTGCTGCAAGTGATCGATGATGCGCTGCAGATACTCGATTCGGGGGGGTCTTGTCTTCTAATTCTCCTTGACCTTTCTGCAGCCTTTGACACTGTCAATCACAACTCTCTCCTTAACACTCTTCAACAGGGAATGGGCTTGGAGGGCACTGTGCTTAAATGGTTTGCTTCCTTCCTCTCTGATAGATCCCAAATGATCAAAATAGCGAATAGTCTTTCATCTCCTTTGGCGGTAGGTCAAGGTGTTCCTCAAGGCTCTATACTTGCACCCACTTTGTTCAATCTCTATCTGGAACCATTGGGAAATCTCCTAAGTAAATCCGGGATCCACTATCATCTCTACGCAGACGACACTCAAATCTACCTCAAGGTTGCCTCCACGCACGATCTCTCCATCCTAAACTCTACTCTCGACTCAATTCAAAACTGGATGTCAACTCATCAACTGATTCTGAATCCCTCCAAAACTGAATTCCTCCTCATCTCCTCCTCACTCTCTCCTCCTCCGGTTCAACCATGGATGGATCAGATGAATCTACTTAACAATAAACCCATCATTGTCGACAGCACAAAATCCCTTGGTGTCATTCTAGACAAAAAACTCAATCTAGCTCCCACATCAATTCCACTGCACAGTCTGCTCGATACCAACTGCGCCTTCTTTGGGGGATTTGTCGCTTCTTCCTGGAGCAAGACCTTAAAACCCTTCTTGCTGGCCTCCCCAAATCCCACCTGTCCCCCCTTAAATCTGTTCTCCATTTAACAGCTCGTTTCATATATGGGGCCAAAAGAAGCGATCACATCAGACCCATTTTAACTTCCCTCCGTTCACTTCCTATCGTGGCAAGATCTATCTACAAGTCTGCCTGTATCACCCACAAAGCCTTGCACTCATCCTCTCATCGCTACCTGGCAAATAAACTCTCTGGAGGCTCTAGACCATCACATAATGCGGAAAATGTATTGCTTGAACCCCCCACATTCAAAAAGGAAAGATCGATGACCCAATCCTTTTCAGGCAATAAGGTGAGAATCTGGAACTCACTTCTGCCTCAGCTCCGGACCACCACCTCCTCCCAGGTCTTCAAACCAGACCTCAAAGTTCTCCTCCTTCAAAGACACTCCCAAATCTAATTCACGCCCTCTCTATTCCCTTAAGGAAGTTCTTTCACTATTGGAAATTCTGTACTCCATGCCTATAGAAGTGCCTTCCCAGTGTGTTCTTGTGTTTTGAGTGACTGCCACTTATTGCAGTATTATACCTCTACTTGTATCTTGTATGCTTATGTAACAAGTACACTTGTCACTTTTTTCCTCTTGTAATGTATTGTTTGATACCTCTTGTATCTTGTTTGCTTTTGTTACATGCCCACTTGTAATTTTCTCCTCATGTAACGTTACTGTTCCTATTGTGAAGCGCTCTGACACCTTCGGGTAAAGTCAGCGCTATATAAAAATGCATACAATAAATAAATACATAAATAAAAAGGTCAGTGGGGGCACTGCCAGCCTCCAGAGGTAGGTGAGGCACTACGGGCCTCCAGCGGTATGGAGGGCACTGCCGGCCTCCAGAGGTAGGTGAGGCACTGCGGGCATGCAGAGGTAGATGAGGCACTGCGGGCATCCAGGTAGGTGGGAGCACTGCGGGCCTCCAGAGGTAGGTGAGGAACTGCGGGCCTCCAGAGGTGGGTGGGGGCACTCCAGGCCTCCAGAGGTGGGTGCAGGCACTCCAGGCCTCCAGAGGTAGGTGAGGCACTGCGGGCATCCAGAGGTGGGTGGAGGCCCTGCGGGCATTCAGAGGTATGTGGGGGCACTCCAGGCCTCCAGAGGTAGGTGGGGGCACTGCAGGCCTCCAGAGGTAGGTGAGGCACTATGGGCCTCCAGAGGTAGGTGGGGGCACTGCGGGCGACCAGAGTTGGGTGGAGGCCCTGCGGGCATCCAGAGGTAGGCGGGGGCACTGCAGGCCTCCAGAGGTAGGTGAGGCACTGTGGGAATCCAGGTAGGTGCGGGCACTCCGGGCCTACAGAGGTAGGTGAGACACTTGGGCCTCCAGAGGTAGTGGGGGCACTCCAGGCATCCAGAGGTGGGTGGGGGCACTCCCAAGCTTCCAGAGGTAGATGACGCACTGCGGGCCTCCAGAGGTAGGTGAGGCACTGCGGGCCTCCAAAGCAGGTGGGGGCACTGCAGGCCATTAGAGTCAGGGGGAGGCACTGCGGGCCCCCGGAGTCAGGGGGAGGCACTGCGGGCCCCCGGAGTCAGGTGGAGGGACTGCGGGCCCCTAGAGTCAGGGGGAGGCACTGCGGGCCCCCGGAGTCAGGTGGAGGCACTGCAGGCATCCAGAGGTAAGTGAGGCACTGTGGGCCTCGAGAGGTAGGTGAGTCACTGCGGGCCTCCAGAGGTAGATGGCGGTACTCTCCAAAAGGCACCTATGCACCCGGCTTCCCTGGGTGAGGTAACACGAGTACTCCGGTGCTCCTGTGGGTCTTGACTCTCAAAGTGTCCTAGTTTAAAGGGGTTTCATCATAGTCCATCCGGAAGTACCCTTAAACAGTAACTTTGTAACTTCTTCGTTTACCATTATAAGTCAATGGTAACTCGTGACTGTGTTTAGACACTGCATGCGTCTCCTGTGGGTCTCCTACTTCCTAACCTTTGGTTGTTTAGTGTAGCCCCAGTGATTCTACAGGCCCTAGGCCTGCTGTCTAACTCTCATGTGGTTCTTATACCACTTCTTTAGTATATCACTGACACATAAAAACTATAAGTCACTCCTATGGCAGGCCTTAACAATCCTGAAGGCTTAGTGCTTGGTTTTGTGTGAGAGGGTGTCCAAGCATGAGCTGAGCCCCTCTGCAACTTTCGGAATGACTTCTCAGTAGCTGTTCTGTGTTACAGCCATACCATATACTCTTAAGTGAATTATAACCTCGCTGTAAATGCTAACTTTGGGATGGCTGCATCAAAACATGTCATGTTTGTGTCAAACACTTTGGAATCCTACCCCCTCCTCCCGCCAGTCCTGGCGGCGGGGGAAGAACTCCACCCTTCTAGAGGAAGAAGAATTGTACGCACTTACTTAAACTGTAATAGTTTTCAAGAGCCCTGGTATCACAAAATGGATGCCACAGCCACAGACATGGGTCTGACCTCCTGCTGCTGGAAGAAATCTGGCAGGGGAGGCCTGTACAATAGGTTTCCTGTCACAGGGGGCTGTAACCAGCTCCCAGACAGGCTTTAGTGTATTGGGGATGGGTGGGTGCATTCATAGAATGCTTTTCAGACAGTACTGGGGGCACACTTGGTGTCCCTGTGCATACCCCAGTTCAAACCGGTTGCAGTGGCACTCAGCCCCTGCTCTGACGCAAAACTGGACAAAGGGAAAGGGGTGTAACCACCCCCACCCAGGGTCCTCTCATAGGTCGGACCCTAGAGTAAGTCCAACCCCTAAACTTAGTATAAGTATAGGAACCCAGTCCTTAGGACTTTAGCTTACCCTGGACGAAACTCTGCATCATATATCCTGAAACTTTGACATTCTATTTCGACTAGAAGATGGTAGAATCTCCCTTGGGGTCAAGGAGTGACTCCCCTTTTCAAACAGGCACCAACGAAGCATTTTGTCGGTCTGCATTTCCAAGGCTCCCGCCGGATCCGGATGGATTTGTGACTCAGAACATGGACTTCCAGACATCTCCGAGGCCTACAGGAGATCCCAGCAAAGCTGAGACCTGTAGCCATCACGAGAGATGTGGGACCGGAACTCCTGGACACCGTGAACATTTGCTAGTGCACCTACTTCCTGAGCTTTCCCGAAGTTATGCATTGGGCTACTCATAATCCAAGCCCTGAGCACCATCTGCACTGAAGATTGTGGGCCTACACGTCCCGAGTGTTCCGTGGGCCCGCTTCAAGCATTTCAGCTTGAGGCCCCTTTGCCATCCCTGGTCCGTCGACTGGTGGATCCCCACGAAGGTAACTCTTTTGTTTCTTGGGCTTCCCTGGTTGCTCCAGATGTGCCCTGACTTCCCTCCAAAGGGTGAGTCCCTCAGACCTTGCTGGTCTGCTCGGAAGCCAATCTTTGCATTCTGCGTGGGTTGCTGTTGCCAAGGCTTGTTGGGTCCAATCCGGATACCGATCCTGCAGCACTTGACATCCAACGTGGGACAGCTCGAATCCAGCTCCTGGTTGTTATCGACGCCTCCTGGTCCTCGTGGCGGAAGAGTCAAGCTTCATCTCCTGCACCTGAAATCACCCGACATCAGTGGGCATCTTCTTACTGCCTCCCTGGTCACTGGCAAGTGACCCAGACTCTGTCCCCTCTGCTTTCAGGTTCATCAGATCTTCGATCCACCCTTGGATCTATGCGGACTCTTTCCACTTGGTTGCCTGCAGCACTTCTTTGCAGCTCGCCATAGGAAACGACGACGAAACCCGACGCCAAAAGACACCTATGCACCCGGCTTCCCTGGGTGAGGTAACACTAGAACTCCGGTGCTCCCATGGGTCTTAACTCTCCAACTGTCTAGTTCCCAAGGGGTTTCATTCAAGTCCACTCCTAAGTGTCCTTAATCTGTAATTTTCCAACTGCGACTTTCCCCATAGAAGTCAATGGTGATACGCGGCTGTGTTTAGACACTGCACGCGTCCCCGTGGGTCCCCTGTGTCACTACCTTGGGTGGTTCCTGGTGGCCCCAGCGGTTCTAAAGGCTCTAGGCCTTGTATCTATTTCAGTCGTGGTTCTTATACCACTTTTTTTAGTATATGGTTTGTGACGCCCATAAGGCTAATCATATATTGTGCTAATTTAGTTTGTGTTGAATAAATTTACGTGTGTACTTTTGCCACTAGCCTCATAAAGAGACTAGGGGGATGTGTTTAGAATAAATACATATTTTTATATATACCTGGTGTGGTTTTCCTTTCATTTGGTCATTACATGAGATTATGGACTGGTAAAACAATCTGCTTTACATTCCTTCAAGACTTAGCCTGAAGGCTGCTCTCCACAGATACCACTAGGATAGCTTTCTATAAGGTTGTCTTTAACCTACCATCAATAAGGGGTCACTTGGACTGGTGCAAGGTGCCCACTAGAATAGTGGACAGCATATGCCTGCGCAACTTCTCACAGCGCTGACCGTAGGGGAAGGAGGGCACTGTCTTTAACAATAACTCATATTTGTAGAAATGAGGGGCACTTTTGCCCGGTGGTTGTAAGAGAATTTGAGGAGGCAGTCATGGGTGTGGGGCACCAAAAGTTATTGTCGCACAGGGCGTCACCACTGCTAAAGCCGGCCCTGCGTGTTAGCGCCGGAACACCTCAGGAGAAGAAACATTTCCTCAGGAGGTAAGGACTGTGCCGAGGAAGGCCAGGTCTCGGAGTAATGAAGATGACGGTAAACAGCAGGTTCAAGGATCCTCCGGCCCCAGCTCCACCGCCTGCGACACCGTGGATCATTATATTAGGTTTCGGCATCTTGAAGGGCGTCACAGTGCTAGAAAGTCTGAGGTGCACAATACCTCACAAACACAGACTCACACAAAATGCCCGGAAGAGCCAAACTCCTGAAAGAACAACAAAGTACAGTTGAGCAAGAGTAAAAGTGGAATCCTTTTCATGCAGGACCAAGTGGACCATGTGGTACTTACAGATTACTGAAAACAGGCAAACCCTATCGCTACATGGGAATACGATTGACAGCGAAACTTAATCAGTAGTAAAGCTAAGGCGTATCGCGTTGCCAATGCTCCTGCTTGCTGATGCCTTCATTGGCTTTGTTATGTTGAGAAATGTTATTGAGCGCACGTACGACAAACGGTTTCATGGCGCTGAGGTATAGGGGGAGGCTGCCGCAGTGAGAGGATTAACTCAGTCATACGCCTGGGTGAACAGCCAGGTCTTAAGCTGTTTCCTAAATTGTGCATAAGAGGTCACAGACCTCAAATCCATAGGGAGAGAGTTCCAAAATTGCGGGGACAAGACCGCTAATCTTAATCCCCCATGTTTCTTACGTTTAAAGGACGGAGTAGCCAGCAGATTCAGATGGGAGGACTGCAGGTCCCGAGAATGAGTATAGCGCTGGATCCTAGAGGGGATAAATGCTGGACTGTTACCAGAGAGGGATGATACAAAACAATGGACAGTGCACCAAGTACAAACACTTGCGGCACCAATCACAAAAAATCACCAACACAATCAGAGTTTTGAAATATCTTGTGTACAGACTTCCAAAGGTGCTCCCTGTCCAAGAGCATCCCCTATCAATAGAGGAAAATTAAACAAACAGAAAATCAGTTCTGCACCACTATAGAACGAACATATCCATATCAATAGTTATAGCTCAATAAAACGTGAAATATGAAATTTATCTTCTTTATTCTTTCTTTTGAAACAAGCAACAGCCAACGCGTTTCGTCCCATATCATAGGACTTCTTCAAGGCTGTAAGTTAAAAACATATAGAAGAGATCATTTACAATACATACAATATATAACACACACAACAAAGTTACCTCAGCTGAATAAAAAGCTCTAGACATGGTTAATACAAGGTGTGTTGTTTTTGACTTGGGTCACTGGGCACACCCTTGGGGTGTCTCAATTTGGACCATGGTGTTCTGGGGCACGCGGTGGCACTATTTCTTATACAAGGTGCACTTGACACAAGTGGAGATCTCTGATTTGAATGAATTTGATATGCAATACTTTTGAGCCTCAGGTCACCTTATGCCTTTGCAGATATCTTGGACATGTTTCTCTCTGATTGTTGGCCATGTGGAGATCCATATCTCGAGCCTTTTATTCAGCTGGGGTTACTTTGAGATGCAAATCCGCAAGCTCATTGTGGACTTTTTTCCATCTTTGATCTCTCTTTTTTCTTTTCTAATAGTTTGAGTTCTCCCTCTTCTGTCTATTGCTTTCGTGTCTTCTCTTTTCTGTTTAGAACACATTGATTGGTGTAGGATCGATCTGTTACTTTTCAGTGATTTAGGATTGTGTACTTATTCTAAGTTTTTATACATATGGAATTATGGTTATGGCCTTGTATTAGTCTTTTGCTGACATGGCATATTTTTATGTATATTGTCACTATAAACATGTGTATTATTATTCATGTGAATGTGATTTCTTATATAGGCGGGTATATATGTACATATAATTGTTGTTTGTGTTATATATTGTATGTATTGTAAATGTTCTTTTCTATATGTTTTTAAATTATAGCCATGAAGAAGTCCTATGTTATAGGACGAAACGCGTTGGCTGTTGCTTGTTTCAAAAGGAAGAATAAAGAAGATAAATGTCATACTTCACGTTTTTTTGAGCTATAACAATTGATATGGATAGGTTCATTCTACAGTGGTGCAGCTCTGATTTTGTGTTTGTTTAATGTTATCGCAGAGGGCTTGGAAGATGGTGCATCCCAGCTTGAAAGCACAGTGTTTGGCCACAGGAAGCCAGTGTAGACTTTTCATTAGCGGTCTGACGTGGTGCGATTTGGGCTGGTAGAAAATCAATCTGGCCACTTGGTTCTGCACCAGCCGTAAGTGATGTAACTGATATGCTGGGATACCAACATACAATGAATTGGCATAATCAACACAGGAGATTACCAGAGCTAAAATGACTAAAGTCAGGGCTTCTGTGGTCAGAAATCTACTGATCTTCCTAATTCTTCGCATTTGGACAAAGCAGAAGGAGACCACTGAGCCAATCTGAGCTTTCATGGACAGATCATTGATGATCACAATACACAAACTTTTGGTAAAACTTACTAGGAGTGGGGAATTTCCCAATAATGAAGGCCAAAGGTTGGAGTTCCACAGGTTGGCTGGCCCACCCGTAATGATCAGCTCAGTTTTGTCAGGGTTCAGTTTCAGGTGGTTACTATTAATCCATTGGCTGATAAAATTCAGGGTAGATTGGAAGTTGGACACGGAAGATGCCGATTGGTTGATATAAAAAACCAAGATGGCTACCGGATGCGGTTGGCTTTGCCGGTGCTTGTTCAGTTGTATTTCAAGTATTACTAAAGCCAGCATTATTGGGTAGCCATCTTGGGAATCTGCTTGGTTCACATTCTTTATTAAATTAATACCATTCCAAGATGGCTGGGATGTTGCATTGAGAAGCATCATCGCAGCCATCTTGGAATTCTGTCTGGTTGCTGTTGTATTTTAGTTTTACTGTTCCAAAATGGAAAGGCCATCTTGGCATGGTATATGCCTGTATCAAGAAGAATGCCAACCTTAACAAGAATTTCAAGAGAATGCCCGATGCTGTGGCTTTGCCACTGATGGTGTTGCAACCTTACAAGCATTAGCAAAGCCAAATCTGGTAGTGGTGGGTGCCATGTTTACCGTGTCCACTCTCCCAATGGAGCTTGGATATAGGGAAAGGGAGGAGGCCTGAAGAGCGGAGATGTGCTGCCAAGAAAAGTTTAAGCGCAGGGAGATAGGCCTGGGGATAAAGGAGCAAGAACAGAGAATGAGGGCAGGAAGTCACCCAAAGAGAAGGGAGTGAGGGCCAGCAGGCCAGGAAATGCCCCTGCACTCTCACAGAGCCCCAACAAAAGCTAAAGGGAAAATAACTCCCTGAGATCAGCAGTGGAACGATATATCTCATCCAAATAAAACTCCTGGTAAACCATGAGATGGCACAAGCGCAATAGGAAGAAAAACCGTCAAATGAGGGGCTGAGAATAGGAATGGATATCATCCAATCAGGAGCAAGAGTCAGGCCCAAAGTTCACTCAAAGTACCTGCTAAACTATAGGTTGCGGTGCTGTCTGAGACAGAGCAGGTCTGAGGGCACACCAGAGCCTCCAGTGTGGAGAAGTGTGGCTCACTGGTTAGAGGAGGCATACCCTGAAGAAGAGGTCAGACCCGGGACCAGTGTTCAATTCCCGACGCGGCAGGGTCTGAGCCCACGTTTCCACGGAATCGATAATTCTCACTTCGGTGCCTACTTGAATCATGGGTTCACACTCTGCAACTCGGGGCAATGGCTTGCTTAATCTCCACTACGGCCCCTCCCCGCGGCGGGATGCCTGGCTTTCACCTTGGGGATGCCCAGTACAGGTTATCTCACAGGGAAAAGCCATGACGGGTTCCCAATGCAAGCGTTGAGATGCCCAAGGGTAAGTCGAGCGCTATATAAGAACACACATACATACATACAGTGACATCAGAGGGAGGCTCGAGTGTACTTTTGGCTACTGCACCAATGAGTGACAGGCACGGTTTATGCGAGAGGTTAAACGTCCTGCACCCATTGGGTCTCCTCTCTATACAGGTGGTATCCAGTGGCTGCCAACTCCACAAGAGCCTCAAGTGACATCAGGGAGAGGCTGGAGTGTTCTGTTGGCTACTGCACCGATGCGTGACAGGCACAGTTTATGTGTGAGGACTAACCCCCTGCACCCATCGGATCGCCTCTCTATACAGGAGGTATCACCAGTGGCGCCCGGCCCCACCACAGCCTCCAGTGACGTCAGGGAGAGGCTCGAGTGTTCTTTTGCCTACTGCACAGATGCATGAGAGGCACGGTTTATGCGTGAGGTCAAACCCCCTGCACCCATCGTGTCTCCGCTCTATACAGGAGGTATCACCAGTGGTGGCCGGCCCCACCAGAACCTCAAATGACGTCAGGGAGAGGCTCGAGTATTCTTTTGGCTACTGCACCGATGCGTGACAGGCACAGTTTATGCGTGAGGACTAACCCCCTGCACCCATCGGGTCTCCTCTCTATACAAGAGGTATCACCAGTGGCGGCCGGTCCCACCAGAGCCTCCAGTGACGTCAGGCAGAGGCTCGAGTGTTCTGTTGCCTACTGCACCGATGCGTGACAGGCCCGGTTTATGCGTGAAGTCAAACCCCCTGAACCCATTGTGTTGCCGCTCTATACAGGATGTATCACCAGTGGCGCCCGGCCCCACAAGAGCCTCCAGTGACGTCAGGGAGAGGCTCGAGTGTTCTGTTTCCTACTGCACCGATGCGTGACAGGCACTGTTTATGCGTTAGGTCAAACCCCCTGCACCCATCGTGTCTCCGCTCTATACAGGAGGTATCACCAGTGGCGCCCGGCCCCACTAGAGCCTCCACTGACGTCAGGGAGAGGCTTGAGTGTTCTATTGCCTACTGCACCGATGCGTGACAGGCACGGTTTATGCGTGAGGTCAAACCCCCTGCACCCATCGAGTCTCCGCTCTATAGAGGAGGTATCACCAGGGGTGCCCGGCCCACCAGAGCCTCCAGTGACATCAGGAAGAGGCTCGAGTGTTCTGTTGCCTACTGCACCGATGCGTGACAGGCACGGTTTATGCGTGAGGTCAAACCCCCTGCACCCATCATGTTTTTGCTCTATACAGGAGGTATCACCAGTGGCGCCCCACCCCACAAGAGCCTCCAGTGATTTCTGGGAGAGGCTAGAGTGTTATGTTGGCTACAGCACCCATGCGTGACAGGCATGGTTTATGCGTGAGGTTAAACCCCCTGCACCCATTGGGTTTCTGCTCTATACAGGAGGTATCACCAGTGGCGCCCGGCCCCACCAGAGCCTCCAGTGACGTCAGGAAGAGGCTCGAGTGTTCTTTTGGCTACTGCAGGGATGCATGACAGGCACGGTGTATGCGTGAGGTCAAATCCCCTGCACCCATCGGGTCTCCGCTCTATACAGGTGGTATCCAGTGGCTGCCGGCCCCACAAGAGCCTCAAGTGACATCACAGAGAGCCTCTAGTGTTCTGTGGGCTACTGCACCAATGCATGACAGGCACTGTTTATGCGTGAGGACTAACCCCCTGCACCCATCGGGTCTCCTCTCTATACAGGAGGTATCACCAGTGGCGGCCGGTCCCACCAGAGCCTCCAGTGACGTCAGGGAGAAGCTTGAGTGTTCTGTTTTCTACTACTGCACCGATGCGTGACAGGCACGGTTTATGCGTGAGGTCAAACCCCCGGCACCCATTGTGTCTCCGCTCTATACAGGAGGTATCACCAGTGGCGGCCGGTCCCACCAGAGCCTTCAGCGACCTCAGGGAGAGGCTCAAGTGTTCTGTTGTCTTCTGCAACGATGCGTGACAGGCACGGTTTATGCTTGAGATCAAACCCCCTGCACCCATAGTGTCTCCGGCATATACAGGAGGTATCACCAGTACGGCCGGCCCCACAAGAGCCTCCAGTGACGTCAAGGAGAGGCTTGAGTGTTCTGTTGCCTACTGCACCAATGAGTGACAGGCACGGTTTATGCGTGAGGTCAAACCCCCGGCACCAATCGTGTCTCCGCTCTATACAGGAGGTATCACCAGTGGTGCCCGGCCCCACCAGAGCCTATAGTGACGTCAGGGAGAGGCTCGAGTGTTCTGTTGCCCACTGCACCGATGCGTGACAGGCACGGTTTATGCGTGAGGTTAAACCCCCTGCACCCATCAGGTCTCTGCTCTATACAGGAGGTTTCACCAGTGGCGCCCGGCCCTACAAGAGCCTCCAGTGACCTCAGGGAGAGGCTCGAGTGTTCTGTTGGCTACTGCACCCATGAGAGACAGGCACGGTTTATGCGTGAGGTCAAACCCCCTGCATCCATCGTGTCTCCGCTCTATACAGGAGGTATCACCAGTGGCGGCCGGCCCCACCAGACCCTCCAGTGATGGCTACTGCACCGATGCGTGACAGGCACGGTTTATGCGTGAGGTCAAACCCCCTGCACCCATCGGGTCTCCGCTCTATACAGGAGGTATCACCAGTGGCGGCCAGCCCCACCAGAGCCTCCAGTGACGGCTACTGCACCGATGCGTGACAGGTTCGGTTTATTCGTGAGGTCAAACCCCCTGCACCCATCGTGTCTCCGCTCTATACAGGAGGTATCATCAGTGGCGGCCGGTCCCACCAGAGCCTCCAGTGACGTAAGGAAAAGGCTCGAGTGTTCTGTTGCCTACTGCACTGATGCGTGACAGGCACGGTTTATGCGTGAGGTCAAACCCCCTGCACCCATCGTATCGCCGCTCTATACAGGAGGTATCACCAGTGGTGCCCGGCCCCACCAGAGCCTCCAGTGACTTCAGGGAGAGGCTAGAGTGTTATGTTGGCTACTGTACCGATGCATGAAAGGCACGGTTTATGCGTGAGGTTAAATCCCCTGCACCCATCGGGTTTCTGCTCTATACAGGAGGTATCACCAGTGGCGCCCGGGCCCCCCAGAGCCTCCATTGACGCCAGGAAGAGGCTCAAGTGTTCTTTTGGCTACTGCACCGATGCATGACAGGCACGGTTTATGCCTGAGGTCAACCCCTCTGCACTCATAGGGTCTCCGCTCTATACAGGAGGTATCACCAGTGGCTGCTGGCCCCACCAGAGCCTCAAGTGACGTCAGGGAGAGCCTCGAGTGTTCTGTGGGCTACTGCACAGATGCGTGACAGGCACAGTTTATGCGTGAGGACTAACCCCCTGCACCCATCGTGTCTCCGCTCTATACAGGAGGTATCACCAGTAGCGGCCGGTCCCACCAGAACCTCCAGTGACCTCAGGGAGAGGCTCAAGTGTTCTGTTGTCTTCTGCAACGATGCATGACAGGCACGGTTTATGCCTGAGGTCAACCCCTCTGCACTCATAGGGTCTCCGCTCTATACAGGAGGTATCACCAGTGGCTGCTGGCCCCACCAGAGCCTCAAGTGACGTCAGGGAGAGCCTCGAGTGTTCTGTGGGCTACTGCACAGATGCGTGACAGGCACAGTTTATGCGTGAGGTCAAACCCCCTGCACCCATAGTGTATCCGCTCTATACAGGCGGTATCACCAGTAGCGCCCGGCCCTACAAGAGCCTCCAGTGACCTCAGGGAGAGGGTTGAGTGTTCTGTTTGCTACTGCACCGATGGGTGACAGTGATGGCTACTGCACCGATGCGTGACAGGCACCGTTTATGCATGAGGTCAAAACCCCTGCACCCATCGCTTCTCCGCTCTATACAGGAGGTATCACAAGTTGCGCCCGGCCCCACCAGAGCCTCTAGTGATGTCAGGAAGAGGCCCGAGTGTTCTGTTGCCTACTGCACCGATGCGTGACAGGCACGGTTTATGCGTGAGGTCAAACCCCCCGCACCCATCGTGACTCCGCTCTATAAAGGAGGTATCACCAGTGGCGGCCGGCCCCACTAGAGCCTCTGGTGATAGCTACTGCACCAATGCGTGACAGGCACGGTTTATGCGTGAGGTCACACCCCCTGCACCCATCGGGTCTCCACTATATACAGGAGGTATCACCAGTGGCGCCCGGCCCCACCAAAGCCTCCAGTGACGTCAGGGAGAGGCTCGAATGTTCTGTTGTCTACTGCACCGATACGTGACAGGCACGGTTTATACGTGAGGTCAAACCCCTTGCACCCATCGTGTCTCCGCTCTATACAGGAGGTATCACCAGTGGTGGCCGGCTCAATCAGAGCCTCCAGTGATGGCTAATGCACCGATGAGTGACAGGCACGGTTTATGAGTCAGGTCAAACCCCCTGCACCCATTGTGTCTCCTCTCTATACAGGAGGTATCACCAGTAGCGGCCGGTCCCACCAGAGCCTCCAGTGACAGCTACTGCACCGATGCGTGACAGGCACGGTTTATGCGTGAGGTCAAACCCCCTACACCCATCGTGTCTCAGCTCTATACAGGAGGTATCATGAGTGGCGGCCGGTCCCATCAGAGCCTCCAGAGACGTCAGGGAGAGGCTCGAGTGTTCTGTTGCCTACTGCACCGATGTGTGACAGGCACGGTGGATGCGTGAGGTCTAACCCCCTGTACCCATCGGCTCTCCGCTGTATACAGGAGGTATCACCAGTGGCGACTGGCCCAACAAGAGCCTCCCGTGAGGTCAGGGAGAGGCTTGAGTGTTCTGTTGTCTACTGCACCATGCGTGACAGGCACGGTGTATGAGTGAGGTCAAACCCCCTGCACCCATCGGGTCTCGGCTCTATACAGGAGGTATCACCAGTGGTGCCCGGCCCTACAACAGCCTCCAGTGACGTCAGGGAGAGGCTCGAATGATCTGCTGGCTACTGCACCGATGCCTGACAGGCACGGTTTATGCGTGAGGTCAAACCCCCTGCACCCATCATGTCTCCGCTCTATACAGGAGGTAACACTAGTGGCGGCCGGGTACACCAGAGCCTCCAGTGACATCAGGGAGAGGCTTGAGTGCTCTGTTGCCTACTGCACCGATGCCTGACAGGTACGGTTTATGCGTGAGGTTAAACCCCCAGAGCCCATTGTGTCTCCGCTCTATACAGGAGGTATCAACAGTGGTGGCCGGCTCAATCAGAGCCTCCAGTGATGGCTACTGCACCGATGAGTGACAGGCACGGTTTATGAGTGAGGTCAAACCCCCTGCACCCATTGTGTCTCCTCTCTATACAGGAGGTATCACCAGTAGCGGCCGGTCCCACCAGAGCCTCCAGTGACAGCTACTGCACCGATGCGTGACAGGCACGGTTTATGCGTGAGGTCAAACCCCCTACACCCATCGTGTCTCAGCTCTATACAGGAGGTATCATGAGTGGCGGCCGGTCCCACCAGAGCCTCCAGAGACGTCAGGGAAAGGCTCGAGTGTTCTGTTGCCTACTGCACCGATGTGTGACAGGCACGGTGTATGCGTGAGGTCTAACCCCCTGTACCCATCGGCTCTCCGCTGTATACAGGAGGTATCACCAGTGGCGACCGGCCCAACAAGAGCCTCCCGTGAGGTCAGGGAGAGGATTGAGTGTTCTGTTGTCTACTGCAACATGCGTGACAGGCACGGTGTATGAGTGAGGTCAAACCCCCTGCACCCATCGGGTCTCGGCTCTATACAGGAGGTATCACCAGTGGCGCCCGACCCTACAACAGCCTCCAGTGACGTCAGGGAGAGGCTCGAATGATCTGCTGGCTACTGCACCGATGCCTGACAGGCACGGTTTATGCGTGAGGTCAAACCCCCTGCACTCATCATGTCTCCGCTCTATACAGGAGGTAACACTAGTGGCGGCCGGGCCCACCAGAGCCTCCAGTGACATCAGGGAGAGGCTTGAGTGCTCTGTTGCCTACTGCACCGATGCCTGACCGGTACGGTTTATGCGTGAGGTTAAACCCCCTGAGCCCATTGTGTCTCCGCTCTATACAGGAGGTATCACCAGTGGCGGCCGGTCCCACCAGAGCCTCCAGTGACGGATACTGCACCGATGCGTGACAGGCACGGTTTATGCGTGAGGTCAAACCCCCTGCACCCATCGTGTCTCCGCTCTATACAGGAGGTATCACCAGTGGTGGCCGGCTTAATCAGAGCGTCCAGTGATGGCTACTGCACCGATGAGTGACAGGCACGGTTTATGCGTGAGGTCAAACCCCCTGCACCCATTGTGTCTCCTCTCTATACAGGAGGTATCACCAGTAGCGGCCGGTCCCACCAGAGCCTCCAGTGACAGCTACTGCACCGATGCGTGACAGGCACGGTTTATGTGTGAGGTCAAACCCCCTACACCCATCGTGTCTCAGCTCTATACAGGAGGTATCACAAGCGGCGGCTGGTCCCACCAGAGGGATGTATGACTGTACCACGCGTACTTTAACAACGCGTACCGTTACCACGCTACTTTTACCACGCAAGTCGTTACAACGACTTGCGTGGAGGGGCGCTGGATAGTAAATTATTTAATTTACTATTCCAACTCCAGTCCCCGTGGACTCTAGGGAAAGGAGTTGGATAGTAAATTAAAGTATTTACTATCCTGGAGCGCCCCCCAGCGCATTTCGTTGTAACGACCTCCGTGGTAAAAGTAGCGTGCTAACGGTACCGCGTTGTAAAAAATGCGTGGTAACCGTTGCATACCCACCAGAGCCTCCAGAGATGTCAGGGAGAGGCTCGAGTGTTCTGTTGCCTACTGCACCGATGTGTGACAGGCACAGTGTATGCGTGAGGTCTAACCCCCTGCACCCATCGGCTCTCCGCTGTATACAGGAGGTATCACCAGTGGCGACCGGCATAACAAGAGCCTCCCGTGAGGTCAGAGAGAGGCTTGAGTGTTCTGTTGTCTACTGCACCATGCGTGACAGGCACGGTGTATGAGTGAGGTCAAACCCCCTGCACCCATCGGGTCTCGGCTCTATACAGGAGGTATCACCAGTGGCGCCCGGCCCTACAACAGCCTCCAGTGACGTCAGGGAGAGGCTCGAATGTTCTGCTGGCTACTGCACCGATGCGTGACAGGCACGGTTTATGCGTGAGGTTAAACCCCCTACAACCATCGGGTCTCCACTCTATGCAGGAGGTATCACCAGTGGCACCTGATACCACCATAGCCTCCAGTGACGTCAGGGAGAGGCTCGAATGTTCTGTTGCCCACTGCACAGATGCATGACAGGCACAGTTTATGCGTGAGGTCAAACCCCATGCACCCATCATGTCTCCGCTCTACACAGGAGGTATCACCAGTGGTTGCCGGCCCCACCGGAGCCTCCAGTGATGGCTACTACACCGATGCGTGACAGGCACGGTTTATGCGGGAGGTTAAACCCCCTACACCCATTGTGTCTCCGCTCTATACAGGAGGTATCATGAGTGGCGGCTGGTC
The DNA here is from genome assembly GCF_964263255.1 of Lissotriton vulgaris. Taxonomy (NCBI): domain Eukaryota; kingdom Metazoa; phylum Chordata; class Amphibia; order Caudata; family Salamandridae; genus Lissotriton; species Lissotriton vulgaris. The sequence goes on along the minus strand of NC_141693.1, from coordinate 2,023,173,647 downwards.
CCACCAGAGCCTCCAGTGACGTCAGGGAGAGGCTCGAGTGTTCTGTTTCTAACTGCACCGATGCGTAACAGGCATGGTGTATGCATGAGGTCTAACCCCCAGCACCCATCGGGTCTCCGCTGTAGGTATCACCAGTGGCTGCCGGTCCCACTAGAGCCTCCAGTGATGTAAGGGAGAGGCTCGAGTGTTCTGTTGTCTACTGCACCGATGCGTGACAGGCGCTGTTTATGCGTGAGGTTAAACCCCCTGAACCCTTCGTGTCTCCGCTCTATACAGGAGGTATCACCAGTGGCGTCCGGTCCCACCAGAGCCTCCAGTGAAGGATACTGCACTGATGCGTGACAGTCACAGTTTATGCGTGAGGTTAATCCCACTGACTGCCTCGTGTCTCCGCTCAATACAGGAGGTATCACCAGTGGCGCCCGGCCCCACCAGAGCCTCCAGTGACGTCAGGGAGAGGCTAGAGTTTTCTGTTGCCTACTGCACCGATGCCTGACAGGTACGGTTTATGCGTGAGGTTAAACCCCCTGCACCCATCGTGTCTCCGCTGTATACAGGAGGTATCACCAGTGGCGACCGGTCCCACCAGAGCCTTCAGTTACGTCAGGGAGAGGCTCGAGTGCTCAGTTGCCTACTGCACCGATGCGTGACAGGTACGGTTTATGCGTGAGGTTAAACCCCCTGCACCCATCGTGTCTCCGCTCTATACAGGAGGTATCACCAGTGGCGCCCGGCCCCACCAAAGCCTCCAGTGACGTCAGGGAGAGGCTTGAATGTTCTGTTGTCTACTGCACCGATACGTGAGGTCAAACCCCCTGCACCCATCGTGTCTCAGCTCTATACAGGAGGTATCACCAGTGGTGGCCGGCTTAATCAGAGCCTCCAGTGATGGCTACTGCACCGATGAGTGACAGGCACGGTTTATGCGTGAGGTCAAACCCCCTGCACCCATTGTGTCTCCTCTCTATACAGGAGGTATCACCAGTAGCGGCCGGTCCCACCAGAGCCTCCAGTGACAGCTACTGCACCGATGCGTGACAGGCACGGTTTATGCGTGAGGTCAAACCCCCTACACCCATCGTGTCTCAGCTCTATACAGGAGGTATCACGAGTGGCGGCTGGTCCCACCAGAGGGATGTATGACGGTACCACGCGTACTTTAACAACGCGTACCGTCACCACGCTACTTTTACCACGCAAGTCGTTACAACGACTTGCGTGGAGGGGCGCTGGATAGTAAATTATTTAATTTACTATTCCAACTCCAGTCCCCGTGGACTCTAGGGAAAGGAGTTGGATAGTAAATTAAAGTATTTACTATCCTGGAGCGCCCCCCAGCGCATTTCGTTGTAACGACCTGCGTGGTAAAAGTAGCGTGCTAACGGTACCGCATTGTAAAAAATGCGTGGTAACCGTTGCATACCCACCAGAGCCTCCAGAGATGTCAGGGAGAGGCTCGAGTGTTCTGTTGCCTACTGCACCGATGTGTGACAGGCACAGTGTATGCGTGAGGTCTAACCCCCTGCACCCATCGGCTCTCCGCTGTATACAGGAGGTATCACCAGTGGCGACCGGCATAACAAGAGCCTCCCGTGAGGTCAGAGAGAGGCTTGAGTGTTCTGTTGTCTACTGCACCATGCGTGACAGGCACGGTGTATGAGTGAGGTCAAACCCCCTGCACCCATCGGGTCTCGGCTCTATACAGGAGGTATCACCAGTGGCGCCCGGCCCTACAACAGCCTCCAGTGACGTCAGGGAGAGGCTCGAATGTTCTGCTGGCTACTGCACCGATGCCTGACAGGCACGGTTTATGCGTGAGGTCAAACCCCCTGCACCCAGCATGTCTCCGATCTATACAGGAGGTTAACACTAGTGGCGGCCGGGCCCACCAGAGCCTCCAGTGACATCAGGGAGAGGCTTGAGTGCTCTGTTGCCTACTGCACCGATGCCTGACAGGTACGGTTTATGCGTGAGGTTAAACCCCCTGAGCCCATTGTGTCTCCGCTCTATACAGGAGGTATCACCAGTGGCGGCCGGTCCCACCAGAGCCTCCAGTGACGGATACTGCACCGATGCGTGACAGGCACTGTTTATGCGTGAGGTTAAACCCCCTACACCCCTCGGGTCTCCACTCTATACAGGAGGTATCACCAGTGGCACCTGGCCCCATCATAGCCTCCAGTGACGTCAGGGAGAGGCTCGAATGTTCTGTTGCCTACTGCACAGATGCGTGACAGGCACAGTTTATGCGTGAGGTCAAACCCCCTGCACCCATCGTGTCTCCGCTCTACACAGGAGGTATCACCAGTGGTTGCCGGCCCCACCAGAGCCTCCAGTGATGGCTACTGCACCGATGCGTGACAGGTACGGTTTATGCGTGAGGTCAAACCCCCTACACCCATTGTGTCTCTGCTCTATACAGGAGGTATCACCAGTAGTGTCCGGTCCCACCAGAGCCTCCAGTGATGGCTACTGCACGGATGCGTGACAGGCACGGTTTATGCGGGAGGTTAAACCCCCTACACCCATCCTGTCTCCACTCTATACAGGAGGTATCATGAGTGGCGGCTGGTCCCACCAGAGCCTCCAGTGACGTCAGGGAGAGGCTCGAGTGTTCTGTTTCTAACTGCACCGATGCGTAACAGGCATGGTGTATGCATGAGGTCTAACCCCCAGCACCCATCGGGTCTCCGCTGTATACAGGAGGTATCACCAGTGGCGGCCAGTCCCACTAGAGCCTCCAGTTATGTAAGGGAGAGGCTCGAGTGTTCTGTTGTCTGCTGCACCGATGCGTGACAGGCGCTGTTTATGCGTGAGGTTAAAACCCCTGAACCCTTCGTGTCTCCGCTCTATACAGGAGGTATCACCAGTGGCGTTCGGTCCCACCAGAGCCTCCAGTGAAGGATACTGCACCGATGCGTGACAGTCACAGTTTATGCGTGAGGTTAATCCCACTGACTGCCTCGTGTCTCCGCTCAATACAGGAGGTATCACCAGTGGCGCCCGGCCCCACTAGAGCCTCCAGTGACGTCAGGGAGAGGCTAGAGTGTTCTGTTGCCTACTGCACCGCTGCCTGACAGGCACAGTTTATGCGTGAGGTTAAACCCCCTGCACCCATCGTGTCTCCGCTCTATACAGGAGGTATCACCAGTGGCGCCCGGCCCCACCAGAGCCTCCAGTGACGTCAGGGAGAGGCTAGAGTGTTCTGTTGCCTACTGCACCGATGCCTGACAGGCACGGTTTATGCATGAGGTTAAACCCCCTGCACCCATTGTGTCTCCGCTCTATACAGGAGGTACCACCAGTGGCGGCCGGTCCCACCAGAGCCTCCAGTGACGGCTACTGCACCGATGCGTGACAGACACTGTTTATGCGTGAGGTTAAACCCCGTGCACCCATCGTGTCTCCGCTTTATACAGGAGGTATCACCAGAGGCGCCCGGCCCCACTAGAGCCTCGACTGATGAAAGGGAGAGGCTCGATTGTTCTGTTGTCTACTGCAGCGATGCGTGACAGGCACGGTTTATGCATGAGGTTAGACCCCCTGCACCCATCATGTCTCCGCTCTATACAGGAGGTATCACCAGTGGCGCCCCGCCTCACCAGAGCCTCCAGTGACGTCAGGGAGAGGCGTGAGTGTTCTGTTGCCTACTGCACCGATGCGTGACAGGCATGGTTTATGCGTGAGGTTAAACACCCTGCACCCATCGTATCTCCGCTCTGTACAGGAGGTATCACCAGTGGCGGCCGGTCCCACCAGAGCCTCCAGTGACGTCAGGGAGAGGCTCGAGTGTTCTGTTGTCTACTGCACCGATGCGTGACAGGCGCTGTTTATGCGTGAGGTTAAACCCCCTGCACCCATCGTGTCTCCGCTCTATACAGAAGATACCACCAGTGGCGGCTGGTCCGACCGGAGCCTCCAGTGACGGCTACTGAACCGATGTGTGACAGGCATGGTTTATGCGTGAAGTTAAACCCCGTGCACCCATCGTGTCTCCGCTCTATACAGGAGGTATCACCAGTGGCGCCCGGCCCCACCGGAGCCTCCAGTGACGTCAGGGAGAGGCTCGAGTGTTCTGTTGTCTACTGCACCGATCCATGACAGGCACGGTTTATGCGTGTGGTTAACCCCCTTTCACCCATCGTGTCTCCGCTCTATACAGGTGGTATCACCAGTGGAGGCCGGTCCCACCAAAGCCTCCTGTGACGGCTACTGCACCGATGCGTGACAGGCACGGTTTATGTGTGAGGTTAAACACCCTGCACCCATCGTGTCTCCGCTCTATACAGGAGGTATCAACAGTGACGCCAGGCCCTACCAGAGCCTCCAGAGACATCAGGGAGAGGCTTGAGTATTCTGTTGTCTACTGCACCAATGCGTGACAGACACGGTTTATGCGTGAGGTTAAAGCCCCTGCACCCATTGTGTCTCCGCATTATACAGGAGGTATCACCAGTGGTGGCCGGTCCCACCAGAGCCTCCAGTGAAGGCTACTGCACCGATAAATAACAGGCACGGTTTATGCGTGAGGTTAAACCCCCTGCACCCATCGTGTCTCCGCTCTATACAGGAGGTATCACCAGTGGCGCCCGCCCCACCAGAGCCTCCAGTGACGTCAGGGAGAGGCGTGAGTGTTCTGTTGCCTACTGCACCAATGCGTGACAGGCACGGTTTATGCGTGAGGTTAAAGCCCCTGCACCCATTGTGTCTCCGCTCTATACAGGAGGTATCACCAGTGGTGCCCGGCCCCACCAGAGCCTCCAGGGATGTCAGGGAGAGGCTCTAGTGTTCTGTTGCCTATTGCACCGATGCGTGACAGGCACGGTTTATGCGGGAGGTTAATCCCCCTGCACCCATCGTGTCTCTGCTCTATACAGGAGGTATCACCAGGGGCTGCCGGTCCCACCAGAGCCTCCCGTGACGTCGGAGAGAGGCTCGAGTGTTCTGTTGTCTACTGCATCGATGCGTGACAGGCATGGTTTATGTGTGAGGTTAAACCCCCTGCACCCATCTTGTCTCCGCTCTATACAGGAGGTATCACCAGTGGCGCCCGGCCCCACTAGAGCCTCCAGTGACGAAAGGGAGAGGCTCGAGTGTTCTGTTGTCTACTACACCGATGCGTGACAGGCACGGTTTATGCGTGAGGTGAAACCCCCTTCACCCATCTTGTCTCTGTTCTATACAGGAGGTATCAGCAGTGGAGGACCGTCCCACCAGAGCCTCCAGTGAAGGCTACTGCACCGATAAATAACAGGCACGGTTTATGCGTGAGGTTAAACCCCCTGCACCCATCGTGTCTCCGCTCTATACAGAAAGTATCACCAGTGGCGCCCGGCCCCACCAGAGCCTCCAGTGACGTCAGGGAGAGGCGTGAGTGTTCTGTTGCCTACTGCACCGATGCGTGACAGGCATGGTTTATGTGTGAGGTTGAACCCCCTGCACCCATCTTGTCTCCGCTCTATACAGGAGGTATCACCAGTGGCGCCCGGCCCCACTAGAGCCTCCAGTGACGAAAGGGAGAGGCTCGAGTGTTCTGTTGTCTACTGCACCGAAGCGTGACAGGCACGGTTTATGCGTGAGGTGAAATCCCCTTCACCCATCTTGTCTCTGTTCTATACAGGAGGTATCAGCAGTGGAGGACCGTCCCACCAGAGCCTCCAGTGACGGCTACTGCACAGATGCATGACAGGCACGGTTTATGCGTGAGGTTAAACCCCCTGCACCCGTCATGTCTCCGCTCTATACAGGAGGTATCACCAGTGGCGCCCCGCCCCAATAGAGCCTCCAGTGACGTCAGGGAGAGGCGTGAGTGTTCTGTTGCCTACTGCACCGATGGGTGACAGGCACGGTTTATGCATGAGGTTAAAGCCCCTGCACCCATCGTATCTCTGCTCTATACAGGATGTATCACCAGTGGCGGCCGGTCCCACCAGAGCCTCCAGTGACGTCAGGGAGAGGCTCGAGTGTTCTGTTGTGTACTGCACCGATGTGTGACAGGCGCTGTTTATGCGTGAGGTTAAACCCCCTGCACCCATCGTGTCTCCGCTCTATACAGGAGGTACCACCAGTGGCGGCTGGTCCCACCAGAGCCTCCAGTGACGGCTACTGCACCGATGAATGACAGGCACGGTTTATGCGTGAGGTTAAACCCCATGCACCCATCGTGTCTCTGCTCTATACAGGAGGTATCACCAGTGGCGCCCGGCCCCACCAGAGCCTCCAGTGACGTCAGGGAGAGGCTCGAGTGTTCTGTTGTCTACTGCACCGATCCATGACAGGCACGGTTTATGCGTGTAGTTAACCCCCTTTCACCCATCGTGTCTCCACTCTATACAGGAGGTATCACCAGTGGAGGCCGGTCCCACCAGAGCCTCCAGTGATGTCAGGGAGAGGCTCGAGTGTTCTGTTGTCTACTGCACCGATGTGTGACAGGCGCTGTTTATGCGTGAGGTTAAACCCCCTGCACCCATCGTGTCTCCGCTCTATACAGGAGGTACCACCAGTGGCGGCTGGTCCCACCAGAGCCTCCAGTGACGGCTACTGCACCGATGAATGACAGGCACGGTTTATGCGTGAGGTTAAACCCCATGCACCCATCGTGTCTCCGCTCTATACAGGAGGTATCACCAGTGGCGCCCGGCCCCACCAGAGCCTCCAGTGACGTCAGGGAGAGGCTTGAGTGTTCTGTTGTCTACTGCACCGATCCATGACAGGCACGGTTTATGCGTGTAGTTAACCCCCTTTCACCCATCGTGTCTCCGCTCTATACAGGAGGTATCACCAGTGGAGGCCAGTCCCACCAGAGCCTCCAGTGACGGCTACTGCACCGATGCGTGAAAGGCACGGTTTATGTGTGAGGTTAAACACCCTGCACCCATCGTGTCTCCGCTCTATACAGGAGGTATCAACAGTGACGCCAGGCCCTACCAGAGCCTCCAGAGACGTCAGGGAGAGGCTTGAGTGTTCTGTTGTCTACTGCACCGATCCATGACAGGCACGGTTTATGCGTGTAGTTAACCCCCTTTCACCCATCGTGTCTCCGCTCTATACAGGAGGTATCACCAGTGGAGGCCAGTCCCACCAGAGCCTCCAGTGACGGCTACTGCACCGATGCGTGAAAGGCACGGTTTATGTGTGAGGTTAAACACCCTGCACCCATCGTGTCTCCGCTCTATACAGGAGGTATCAACAGTGACGCCAGGCCCTACCAGAGCCTCCAGAGACGTCAGGGAGAGGCTTGAGTATTCTGTTGTCTACTGCACCAATGCGTGACAGACACGGTTTATACGTGAGGTTAAACCCCCTGCACCCATTGTGTCTCAGCACTATACAGGAGGTATCACCAGTGGCGGCCGGTCCCACCAGAGCCTCCAGTGAAGGCTACTGCACCGATAAATGACAGGCACAGTTTATGCGCGAGGTTAAACCCCCTGCACCCATCGTGTCTCCGCTCTATACAGGAGGTATCACCAGTGGCGCCCGGCCCCACCAGAGCCTCCAGTGACGTCAGGGAGAGGCGCGAGTGTTCTGTTGCCTACTGCACCGATGCGTTACAGGCACGGTTTATGCGTGAGGTTAAAGCCCCTGCACCCATTGTGTCTCCGCTCTATACAGGAGGTATCACCAGTGGTGCCCGGCCCCACCAGAGCCTCCAGTGACGTCAGGGAGAGGCTCTAGTGTTCTGTTGCCTATTGCACCGATGCGTGACAGGCACGGTTTATGCGGGAGGTTAATCCCCCTGCACCCATCGTGTCTCTGCTCTATACAAGAGGTATCACCAGTGGCGGCCGGTCCCACCAGAGCCTCCAGTGAAGGCTACTGCACCGATAAATGACAGGCACGGTTTATGCGCGAGGTTAAACCCCCTGCACCCATCGTGTCTCCGCTCTATACAGGAGGTATCACCAGTGGCGCCCGGCCCCACCAGAGCCTCCAGTGACGTCAGGGAGAGGCGCGAGTGTTCTGTTGCCTACTGCACCGATGCGTGACAGGCACGGTTTATGCGTGAGGTTAAAGCCCCTGCACCCATTGTGTCTCCGCTCTATACAGGAGGTATCACCAGTGGTGCCCGGCCCCACCAGAGCCTCCAGTGACGTCAGGGAGAGGCTCTAGTGTTCTGTTGCCTATTGCACCGATGCGTGACAGGCACGGTTTATGCAGGAGGTTAATCCCCCTGCACCCATCGTGTCTCTGCTCTATACAGGAGGTATCACCAGGGGCGGCCGGTCCCACCAGAGCCTCCAGTGCCGTCGGAGAGAGGCTCGAATGTTCTGTTGTCTACTGCACCGATGCGTGACAGGCACGGTTTATGTGTGAGGTTAAACCCCCTGCACCCATCGTGTCTCCGCTCTATACAGGAGGTATCACCAGTGGAGGCCGGTCCCACCAGAGCCTCCAGTGACGGCTACTGCACCGATGCGTGAAAGGCACGGTTTATGTGTGAGGTTAAACACCCTGCACCCATCGTGTCTACGCTCTATACAGGAGGTATCAACAGTGACGCCAGGCCCTACCAGAGCCTCCAGAGACATCAGGGAGAGGCTTGAGTATTCTGTTGTCTACTGCACCAATGCGTGACAGACACGGTTTATGTGTGAGGTTAAAGCCCCTGCACCCATTGTGTCTCCGCATTATACAGGAGGTATCACCAGTGGTGGCCGGTCCCACCAGAGCCTCCAGTGAAGGCTACTGCACCGATAAATTACAGGCACGGTTTATGCGTGAGGTTAAACCCCCTGCACCCATCGTGTCTCCGCTCTATACAGGAGGTATCACCAGTGGCGCCCGGCCCCACCAGAGCCTCCAATGACGTCAGGGAGAGGCGTGAGTGTTCTGTTGCCTACTGCACCAATGCGTGACAGGCACGGTTTATGCGTGAGGTTAAAGCCCCTGCACCCATTGTGTCTCCGCTCTATACAGGAGGTATCACCAGTGGTGCCCGGCCCCACCAGAGCCTCCAGTGACGTCAGGGAGAGGCTCTAGTGTTCTGTTGCCTATTGCACCGATGCGTGACAGTACGGTTTATGCGGGAGGTTAATCCCCCTGCACCCATCGTGTCTCTGCTCTATACAGGAGGTATCACCAGGGGCTGCCGGTCCCACCAGAGCCTCCCGTGACGTCGGAGAGAGGCTCGAGTGTTCTGTTGTCTACTGCACCGATGCGTGACAGGCATGGTTTATGTGTGAGGTTAAACCCCCTGCACCCATCTTGTCTCCGCTCTATACAGGAGGTATCACCAGTGGCGCCTGGCCCCACTAGAGCCTCCAGTGACGAAAGGGAGAGGCTGGAGTGTTCTGTTGTCTACTACACCGATGCGTGACAGGCACGGTTTATGCGTGAGGTGAAACCCCCTTCACCCATCTTGTCTCTGTTCTATACAGGAGGTATCAGCAGTGGAGGACCGTCCCACCAGAGCCTCCAGTGAAGGCTACTGCACCGATAAATAACAGGCACGGTTTATGCGTGAGGTTAAACCCCCTGCACCCATCGTGTCTCCGCTCTATACAGAAAGTATCACCAGTGGCGCCCGGCCCCACCAGAGCCTCCAGTGACGTCAGGGAGAGGCGTGAGTGTTCTGTTGCCTACTGCACCGATGCGTGACAGGCATGGTTTATGTGTGAGGTTGAACCCCCTGCACCCATCTTGTCTCCGCTCTATACAGGAGGTATCACCAGTGGCGCCCGGCCCCACTAGAGCCTCCAGTGATGAAAGGGAGAGGCTCGAGTGTTCTGTTGTCTACTGCACCGAAGCGTGACAGGCACGGTTTATGCGTGAGGTGAAACCCCCTTCACCCATCTTGTATCTGTTCTATACAGGAGGTATCAGCAGTGGAGGACCGTCCCACCAGAGCCTCCAGTGACGGCTACTGCACAGATGCATGACAGGCACGGTTTATGCGTGAGGTTAAACCCCCTGCACCCGTCATGTCTCCGCTCTATACAGGAGGTATCACCAGTGGCGCCCCGCCCCAATAGAGCCTCCAGTGACGTCAGGGAGAGGCGTGAGTGTTCTGTTGCCTACTGCACCGATGGGTGACAGGCACGGTTTATGCATGAGGTTAAAGCCCCTGCACCCATCGTATCTCCGCTCTATACAGGAGGTATCACCAGTGGCGGCCGGTCCCACCAGAGCCTCCAGTGACGTCAGGGAGAGGCTCGAGTGTTCTGTTGTCTACTGCACCGATGTGTGACAGGCGCTGTTTATGCGTGAGGTTAAACCCCCTGCACCCATCGTGTCTCCGCTCTATACAGGAGGTACCACCAGTGGCGGCTGGTCCCACCAGAGCCTCCAGTGACGGCTACTGCACCGATGAATGACAGGCACGGTTTATGCGTGAGGTTAAACCCCATGCACCCATCGTGTCTCCGCTCTATACAGGAGGTATCACCAGTGGCGCCCGGCCCCACCAGAGCCTCCAGTGACGTCAGGGAGAGGCTCGAGTGTTCTGTTGTCTACTGCACCGATCCATGACAGGCACGGTTTATGCGTGTAGTTAACCCCCTTTCACCCATCGTGTCTCCACTCTATACAGGAGGTATCACCAGTGGAGGCCGGTCCCACCAGAGCCTCCAGTGACGTCAGGGAGAGGCTCGAGTGTTCTGTTGTCTACTGCACCGATGTGTGACAGTCGCTGTTTATGCGTGAGGTTAAACCCCCTGCACCCATCGTGTCTCCGCTCTATACAGGAGGTACCACCAGTGGCGGCTGGTCCCACCAGAGCCTCCAGTGACGGCTACTGCACCGATGAATGACAGGCACGGTTTATGCGTGAGGTTAAACCCCATGCACCCATCGTGTCTCCGCTCTATACAGGAGGTATCACCAGTGGCGCCCGGCCCCACCAGAGCCTCCAGTGACGTCAGGGAGAGGCTTGAGTGTTCTGTTGTCTACTGCACCGATCCATGACAGGCACGGTTTATGCGTGTAGTTAACCCCCTTTCACCCATCGTGTCTCCGCTCTATACAGGAGGTATCACCAGTGGAGGCCAGTCCCACCAGAGCCTCCAGTGACGGCTACTGCACCGATGCGTGAAAGGCACGGTTTATGTGTGAGGTTAAACACCCTGCACCCATCGTGTCTCCGCTCTATACAGGAGGTATCAACAGTGACGCCAGGCCCTACCAGAGCCTCCAGAGACGTCAGGGAGAGGCTTGAGTATTCTGTTGTCTACTGCACCAATGCGTGACAGACACGGTTTATACGTGAGGTTAAACCCCCTGCACCCATTGTGTCTCAGCACTATACAGGAGGTATCACCAGTGGCGGCCGGTCCCACCAGAGCCTCCAGTGAAGGCTACTGCACCGATAAATGACAGGCACGGTTTATGCGCGAGGTTAAACCCCCTGCACCCATCGTGTCTCCGCTCTATACAGGAGGTATCACCAGTGGCGCCCGGCCCCACCAGAGCCTCCAGTGACGTCAGGGAGAGGCGCGAGTGTTCTGTTGCCTACTGCACCGATGCGTGACAGGCACGGTTTATGCGTGAGGTTAAAGCCCCTGCACCCATTGTGTCTCCGCTCTATACAGGAGGTATCACCAGTGGTGCCCGGCCCCACCAGAGCCTCCAGTGACGTCAGGGAGAGGCTCTAGTGTTCTGTTGCCTATTGCACCGATGCGTGACAGGCACGGTTTATGCGGGAGGTTAATCCCCCTGCACCCATCGTGTCTCTGCTCTATACAAGAGGTATCACCAGTGGTGGCCGGTCCCACCAGAGCCTCCAGTGAAGGCTACTGCACCGATAAATAACAGGCATGGTTTATGCGTGAGGTTAAACCCCCTGCACCCATCGTGTCTCCGCTCTATACAGGAGGTATCACCAGTGGCGCCCGGCCCCACCAGAGCCTCCAGTGACGTCAGGGAGAGGCGTGAGTGTTCTGTTGCCTACTGCACCGATGCGTGACAGGCACGGTTTATGCGTGAGGTGAAACCCCCTTCACCCATCTTGTCTCTGTTCTATACAGGAGGTATCAGCAGTGGAGGACCGTCCCACCAGAGCCTCCAGTGAAGGCTACTGCACCGATAAATAACAGGCACGGTTTATGCGTGAGGTTAAACCCCCTGCACCCATCGTGTCTCCGCTCTATACAGGAGGTATCACCAGGGGCTGCCGGTCCCACAAGAGCTTCCCGTGACGTCGGAGAGAGGTTCGAGTGTTCTGTTGTCTACTGCACCGATGCGTGACAGGCATGGTTTATGTGTGAGGTTAAACCCCCTGCACCCATCCTGTCTCCGCTCTATACAGGAGGTATCACCAGTGGCGCCCGGCCCCACTAGAGCCTCCAGTGACGAAAGGGAGAGGCTTGAGTGTTCTGTTGTCTACTGCACCGATGCGTGACAGGCACGGTTTATGCATGAGGTGAAACCCCCTTCACCCATCTTGTCTCTGTTCTATACAGGAGGTATCAGCAGTGGAGGACCGTCCCACCAGAGCCTCCAGTGAAGGCTACTGCACCGATAAATAACAGGCACGGTTTATGCGTGAGGTTAAACCCCCTGCACCCATCGTGTCTCCGCTCTATACAGGAGGTATCACCAGTGGCGACCGGTCCCACCAGAGCCTTCAGTTACGTCAGGAAGAGGCTCGAGTGCTCAGTTGCCTACTGCACCGATGCGTGACAGGTACGGTTTATGCGTGAGGTCAAACCCCCTGCACCCATCGTGTCTCCGCTCTATACAGGAGGTATCACCAGTGGCGACCGGTCCCACCAGAGCCTCCAGTGACGTCAGGGAGAGGCGTGAGTGTTCTGTTGCCTACTGCACCGATGCGTGACAGGCATGGTTTATGTGTGAGGTTGAACCCCCTGCACCCATCTTGTCTCCGCTCTATACAGGAGGTATCACCAGTGGAGGACCGTCCCACCAGAGCCTCCAGTGACGGCTACTGCACAGATGCATGACAGGCACGGTTTATGCGTGAGGTTAAACCCCCTGCACCCGTCATGTCTCCGCTCTATACAGGAGGTATCACCAGTGGTGCCCCGCCCCAATAGAGCCTCCAGTGACGTCAGGGAGAGGCGTGAGTGTTCTGTTGCCTACTGCACCGATGCGTGACAGGCACGGTTTATGCATGAGGTTAAAGCCCCTGCACCCATCGTACCTCCGCTCTATACAGGAGGTATCACCAGTGGCGGCCGGTCCCACCAGAGCCTCCAGTGACGTCAGGGAGAGGCTCGAGTGTTCTGTTGTCTACTGCACCGATGCGTGACAGGCGCTGTTTATGCGTGAGGTTAAACCCCCTGCACCCATCGTGTCTCCGCTCTATACAGGAGGTACCACCAGTGGCGGCTGGTCCCACCAGAGCCTCCAGTGACGGCTACTGCACCGATGAATGACAGGCACGGTTTATGCGTGAGGTTAAACCCCGTGCACCCATCGTGTCTCCGCTCTATACAGGAGGTATCACCAGTGGCGCCCGGCCCCACTAGAGCCTCCAGTGACGTCAGGGAGAGGCTCGAGTGTTCTGTTGTCTACTGCACCGATCCATGACAGGCACGGTTTATGCGTGTAGTTAACCCCCTTTCACCCATCGTGTCTCCGCTCTATACAGGAGGTATCACCAGTGGAGGCCGGTCCCACCAGAGCCTCCAGTGACGGCTACTGCACCGATGCGTGAAAGGCACGGTTTATGTGTGAGGTTAAACACCCTGCACCCATCGTGTCTACGCTCTATACAGGAGGTATCAACAGTGACGCCAGGCCTTACCAGAGCCTCCAGAGACGTCAGGCAGAGGCTTGAGTATTCTGTTGTCTACTGCACCAATGCGTGACAGACACGGTTTATACGTGAGGTTAAACCCCCTGCACCCATTGTGTCTCAGCACTATACAGGAGGTATCACCAGTGGCGGCCGGTCCCACCAGAGCCTCCAGTGAAGGCTACTGCACCGATAAATGACAGGCACGGTTTATGCGCGAGGTTAAACCCCCTGCACCCATCGTGTCTCCGCTCTATACAGGAGGTATCACCAGTGGCGCCCGGCCCCACCAGAGCCTCCAGTGACGTCAGGGAGAGGCGCGAGTGTTCTGTTGCCTACTGCACCGATGCGTGACAGGCACGGTTTATGCGTGAGGTTAAAGCCCCTGCACCCATTGTGTCTCCGCTCTATACAGGAGGTATCACCAGTGGTGCCCGGCCCCACCAGAGCCTCCAGTGACGTCAGGGAGAGGCTCTAGTGTTCTGTTGCCTATTGCACCGATGCGTGACAGGCACGGTTTATGCGGGAGGTTAATCCCCCTGCACCCATCGTGTCTCTGCTCTATACAGGAGGTATCACCAGGGGCGGCCGGTCCCACCAGAGCCTCCAGTGACGTCGGAGAGAGGCTTGAATGTTCTGTTGTCTACTGCACCGATGCGTGACAGGCACGGTTTATGTGTGAGGTTAAACCCCCTGCACCCATTGTGTCTCCGCTCTATAGAGGAGGTATCACCAGTGGCGCCCGGCCCCACCAGAGCCTCCAGTGACGTCAGAGAGAGGCTCGAGTGTTCTGTTGCCTACTGCACCGATGCGTGACAGGAATGGTTTATGCCTGAGGTTAAACCCCCTGCACCCATCGTGTCTCCGCTCTATACAGGAGGTATCACCAGTGCCGCCCAGCCCCACCAGAGCCTCCAGTGAAGGCTACTGCACCGATGCGTGACAGGCACGGTTTATCCGTGAGGTTAAACGCCCTGCACCCATCATGTCTCCGCTCTATACAGGAGGTATCACCAGTGGCGGCCCACCCCCCAGAGCCTCCAGTGAAGGCTACTGCACCGATGCGTGACAGGCACAGTTTATCCGTGAGGTTAAACGCCCTGCACCCATCATGTCTCCGCTCTATACAGGAGGTATCAGTGGCGGCCGGCCCCACAAGAGCCTCCAGTGACGGCTACTGCACCGATGCCTGACAGGCACGGTTTATGATTGAGGTTAAAACCCCTGCACCCATCGTGTCTCCGCTCTATACAGGAGGTATCACCAGTGGCGGCTGGCCCCACAAGAGCCTCCAGTGACGACTACATGTACCGATGCGTGACAGGCACGGTTTATGCGTGAGGTTAAACCCCCTGCACCCATTGTGTCTCCGCTCTATACAGGAGGTATCACCAGTGGCGCCCGGCCCAACCAGAGCCTCCAGTGACGGCTACTGCACCGATGCGTGACAGGCACGGTTTATGCGTGAGGTTAAACCCCCTGCACCCATCGTGTCTCCGCTCTATACAGGAGGTATCATCAGTGGCAGCCGGCCCCTCAGAGCCTCCAGTGACGGCTACAGGCACTGATGCCTGACAGGCACGGTTTATGCATGAGGTTAAACCCCCTGCACCCATCGTGTCTCCGCTCTATACCCCGGAGGTATCACCAGTGGCGTCTGGCCCCACCAGATCCTCCAGTGACGGCTACTGCACCGATGCGTGACAGGCACTGTTTATGCGTTAGGTTAAACTCCCTGCACCCATCGTGTCTCCGCTCTACACAGGAGGTATCACCAGTGGCTGCAAGCCCCACAAGAGCATCCAGTGACGACTACTGCACCGATGCGTGACAGGCACGGTTTTAAGCGTGAGGTTAAACCCCCTGCACCCATCGTGTCTTTGCTCTACACAGGAGGTATCACCTGTGGCGGCCGGCCCCACAAGAGCCTCCAGTGACGGCTACAGGCACCGATGCATGACTGGCATGGTTTATGCATGAGGTTAATCCCCCTGCACCCATCGTGTCTCCGCTCTATACAGGAGGTATCACCAGTGGCGCCCGGCCCCACCAGAGCCTTCAGTGACGGCTACTGCATGATGCGTGACAGGCACGTTTATGCGTGTGGTTAAACCCCCTGCACCCAGCGTGTCTCCGCTCTATACTGGAAGTATCAGCAGTGGCGGCACGCCCCCCAGAACCTCCAGTGAAGGCTACTGCACCGATTCGTGACAGGCACGGTTTATGCGTGAGGTTAAACCCCCTGCACCCATCGTGTCTCCGCTCTATACAGGAGGTATCACCAGTGGAGGCCGGCCCCACCAAGAGCCTCCAATGACGGCTCCTGCACCGATGCGTGACAGGCACGGTTTATGCGTGAGGTTAAACCTCCCGCATCCATCTTGTCTCCGCTCTATACAGGAGGTATCGCCAGTGGCGCCCGGCCACACTAGAGCTTCCAGTGACGGCTAGTGCACCAATGCGTGACAGGCACGGTTTATGCGTGAGGTTAAACCCCCTGCACCCATCGTGTCTACGCTCTATACAGGAGGTATCACCAGTGGCGGCCGGCCCCACAAGAGCCTCCAGTGACGGCTACTGCACCGATCCGTGACAGGCACGGTTTATGCGTGAGGTTGAACCCCCTGCACCCAACGTGTCTCCGCTCTATACAGGAGGTATCACCAGTGGCGGCCGGCCCCACAAGAGCCTCCAGTGACGTCAGGAAGAGGCTCGAATGTTCTGTTGCCTACTGCACCGATGCGTGACGGGCACGGTTTATGCGTGAGGTTAAACCCTCTGCACCCATCGTGTGTCCGCTCTATACAGGAGGTATCACCAGTGGCGGCCAGCAACACAAGAGCCTTAGTGACGGCTACTGCACCAATGCGTGACAGGCACGGTTTATGTGTGAGGGTAAGCCCCCTGCACCCATCGTGTCTCCGCTCTATACAGGAGGTATCACCAGTGGCGCCCGGCCCCTCCAGAGCCTCCGGTGACGTCAGGGAGAGGCTCGAGTGTTCTGTTGCCTACTACACCGATGCGTGACAGGCACGGTTTAGGCGAAAGGTCAAACCCCCTGCACCCATCGGGCCTTCGCTCTGTACAGGAGGTATCACCAGTGGCGGCCAGCCCCACAAGAGCCTCCAGTGACGGCTACTGCACCTATGCGTGACAGACATGGTTTATGCGGGAGGGTAAACCCCCTGCACCCATCGTGTCTCCGCTCTATACAGTAGGTATCACCAGTGGCGCCCGGCCCCACCAGAGCCTCCAGTGACGTCAGGGAGAGGCTCGAGTGTTCTGTTGTCTACTGCACTGAGGTGTGACAGGCACAGTTTATGCGTGAGGTTAAACCCTCTGCACCCATTGTGTGTCCGCTCTATACAGGAGGTATCACCAGTGGCGGCCGGCCCCACAAGAACCTTCAGTTACGGCTACTGCACGGATGCGTGACAGGCACGGTTAATGCATGAGGTTAAACCCCCTGCACTCATTGTGTCTCCGCTCTACACAAGAGGTATCACCAGTGGAGGCCGGCCCCACAAGAGCCTCCAGTGATGGCTACTGCACCGATGCGTGACAGGCACGGTTTATGCGTGAGGTTAAACCCCCCGCACCCATCGTGTCTCCGCTCTATACAGGAGGTATCACCAGTGGCGTCCGGCCCCACAAGAGCCTCCAGTGACGGCTACTGCACCGATGCGTGACAGGCACGGTTTATGCGTGAGGTTAAACCCCGTGCACCCATCGTGTCTCCGCTCTATACAAGAGGTATCACCAGTGGCGTCCGGCCCCACAAGAGCCTCCAGTGACGGCTACTGCACCGATGCGTGACAGGCACGGTTTATGCGTGAGGGTAAACCCCCTGCACCCATCGTGTCTCCGTATACAGGAAGTATCACCAGTGGCGGCGCTCAATCGGATTGACCTCGTCTTCGCCTGCGTAGAGAGAAAATGTGGTGTTTGTTGAGTGTGGGCAGGGGGCCGTTGTGGTGTGAGCAGGAGGTGTGAGGGGGAGGGCAGGGGGATGGTGGGGGTCATTGGGGTGTGACGTCAGGAGGTGTGAGGGCGGGGGGTGGATGATGTGCTAAGGCACATTAAAGGCTGATACAAAGCCTTCAAGGGGCTGGTTGAGACCCTGTGGGATGGGCGAGCTGCTGTCTAACGGGCAGTGCCAGGCCGCTCCCTGCTGCGCCCCTGGAGTGCTGGCGCCCTGGGCCTTCGCCCAGGTCACCCATTCCCAAGGCCAGCCCTGCCCAGCGGAGCGAAGCTCAGCTTCGTGGCGGAGGAGACAGCGGCTTCTGGGCGCTGTGTGGGTGAACTGCAAGAACTCAGCCTGGAAAAGTTCGAATGCAAACTTCAAAGGTTCGTCTGCTGATGCTCAGAGGAGATGCTTACAAACTGCTATGAAACGCCGGACACATGTCCTTATGAATATTCATGAGAAGGAGGAGGAGGAGGGTCAGTGTGTGGCAGCTCGCCTCTGATTGGTCGCCTGAGGGGTGGTTTCCAGCCAGTGCTTTCGTCAGTTCACCTTTGTCCTCCATAGCTTCAGCCACCCAGGGGCACTTACTGGACCTCTGTGTGCAACCCCCCCCCCCATCTCCCAGAGCTCTGTACTGCCCGCCAGTGCTGTGTGCTCCCCTCAGTATGGGGTACTATGTGTACTGCCCCCCAGTGCTGTGTGCTCCCCTCAGTATGGGGTACTATGTGTACTGCCCCCCAGTGTTGTGTGCCCCCCTCAGTATGGGGTACTATGTGTACTGCCCCCCAGTGCTGTGTGCTCCCCTCAGTATGGGGTACTATGTGTACTGCCCCCCAGTGCTGTGTGCCCCCTCAGTATGGGGTACTATGTGTACTGCCCCCAGTGCTGTGTGCTCCCCTCAGTATGGGGTACTATGTGTACTGCCCCCCAGTGCTGTGTGCCCCCTCAGTATGGGGTACTATGTGTACTGCCCCCCAGTGCTGTGTGCCCCCTCAGTATGGGGTACTATGTATTTTGAGCTTGTAAAGCGCACTGCTACCCGTCCATAGGTCTCCTGGCGCTGTATAACTCTCGGGAGTGTGGGATGGTCCCTGCTGGGAGTCCCCAAGGTGAAACCAGGCATCCCCGGAATTGATGGGGCCGTTGTGGAGATGAGGCAAGCTAATGCCCAGAGTTGCCGAGTGTGATCCCTGGTTACAGTAGGTACCGAGGCGAGAATTATCGAGTCCGCTGACCCTGGTCCATGACCCTGCCGCGTCGGGAATTGAACCCTGGTCCCGGGCCGACTTCTGCTCTCGGGTCTGCCGCCTCTAACCAGTTAGCCACACTGCCCACCAGTGCTGCGTACCACCCGTCAGTGAGGTGTGCTGTGTGTACTGCCCATCAGTGCTGTGTACCACCCGTCAGTGAGGTGTGCTGTGTGTACTGCCCACCAGTGCTGTGGGACTCCTACCCTAACCTTCCCTTTCTTGCGAAGATCACAGAAAGATGTGTAGAAAAACAACTCTCTCGTCATATCAAGGACAATGATCTTCTTGACAATTGCCAGTCCAGCTTCATCCAAAACTGCAGCACTGAAACAGCCCTACTGCAAGTGGTTGATGACGCGTTGAGGATACTCGATTCAGGGGGTCCTGTCTTCTAATTCTCCTTGACCTTTCCGCAGCCTTTGACACTGTCAATCACAACACCCTCCTCAATATTCTTCAACAGAGAATGGGCATGGAGGGCACTGTGCTTAAATGGTTTGCATCCTTCCTCTCTGACAGATCTCAAATGATCAAAATAGCGAACAGTCTTTCGTCTCTGTTGGCGGTAGGTCAGGATGTTCCCCAAGGCTCTATACTTGCACCCACACTGTTCAATCTCTACTTAGAACCACTGGGAAACCTCCTAAGCAAATCCGGGATTCACTATCATCTCTATGCAGATGACACTCAACTCTACCTCAAGGTTGCTTCCACTCACGATCTCTCTGTCCTAAGCTCTACCCTCGACTCCATCCAAAACTGGATGTCAACTCATCAACTGATCCTGAATCCCTGCAAAACTGAATTCCTCCTCTTCTCCTCCTCACTCTCTCCTCCCCAGGTGCAATCATGGATGGATCAGATGAATCTACTAAACAATAAACCCATCATTGTCAACAGCGCAAAATCCCTTGGTGTCATACTAGACAAAAAACTCAATCTAACTCCCCAAATCTATTCTGTTGCAAAATCTGCTCGCTACCAACTGCGCCTTCTTTGGGGAATCCGTCGCTTCTTCCCGGAGCAGGACCTTATAACCCTGGTGCAATCGCTGGTCCTCTCCAGACTAGACTACTGCAATTCTCTTCTTACTGGCCTCCCCAAATCCCACTTGTCCCCACTGAAGTCTGTTCTCCATTCAGCAGCTCTTTTCATTTATGGGGCCAAAAGAAGCGATCACATCACACCGATGTTATCCACCCTCCGCTGGCTTCCCTTCGAGGCTAGAGCTATCTACAAGACCGCTTGTATCACCCACAAAGCCTTGCACTCCTCCTCTCCTCGCTACCTGGCGAATAAACTGAAACTCTCTGGAGGCTCTAGACCATCACGCAATGCGGAGAATCTACTGCTTGAACCCCCCACTTTCAAGAAGGAAAGATCGATGGCCCAATCCTTTTCAGGCAACGCAGTGAGAATCTGGAACTCCTTTCCGCCTCAGCTCCGGACCACCACCTCCTCCCAGGCCTTCAAAAGGGACCTCAAAGTTCTCCTCCTCCAGAGACACCTCCAAAAGTAATCCACGTCCTCTTGCTATTTGTGAGGAAGACTTCCCACTACTGATAAATGCTACTTTCCATGACCATGGAAGTGCCTTCCCAGTGTATTCCTGGGGTTGGAGTGTCTGCCTTTTTGCAGTATTTTCCTTGTACTTGTGTTTGGTGCCCTTTGTAACTTGCACACAACACTTTGCCCTTGTAACACACGGTTGCTACCTACCACATGTTTTTACCTTTGATACTTGCACAAGTGTCACCTTTGCCTACGTAACGCTTGTTCCTGTGCCTGAGTGTCTAGCACTTATTGCAGTATTTTACCTCAAATTATACTTTGTTTTCTCTTGTAATTGCACACTTGTCACTTTTTCCTCTTGTGCACTTTTTACTACCTCATGTATAATGTTTGCTCACAATTGTCACTATTACCTTTACTACCTCATGTATTTTTGGGTGCTCACAATTTTTACTACCTCATGTATTTTTTTTGCTCACAAATGTCACTATTACCTTATGTAAGTAACGTATGCTTTTGCAATCTGTTCTTTTGTAATGTTCCTCATTATGTTTCATTTCTGTTCCTTTTGTGAAGCGCTCTGACACCTTCGGGTAAAGTCCGCGCTATATAAAAATGCATAAATAAATAAATAAAATAAATAAATACCCTCTCTCCCATACCTGCTCACTCTGCCTCTTCCTGCAGCTGGGGTTGCTCTCGACCCCCAGGACTTCCGTAGTCCCCCCCACACCCTCCCCTCCCCCCCTCCCGCCCTCCCGTGGCTGAACCTCCGTGACGTCAGGCACTCGTCTGGCGCCGCCCCAGCCCTCCTGTACTACCCTGACACGCTGAACCCCCCGCCGTTCCCCAGGCAGGCCTCTTCGGTGAAAGACTGAGGATAACAAGTTAATGAGTGAAGAGCCGCCCCCGGGGGAAGGGAGGGGAGGAGGGTTATCGGACCCGGCCAGGCTGGCGTTGGGCGGGCTCTAATCTGCTCTGAAGCTCTTGGGGCTGTAATCCCCCGGCCTGGAGGAGGAGGTTAGCAGGGCTGCGGCCTCTCTGTACTGTCTCTCTGCCCTTCCCTTTCAAGGCCTCGGTGCTGCAGGAGGTGAGCGGGCTGCGGCCTCTCTGTGCTGTCCCTCTGCCCTTTCCATGCAAGGCCTCGGTGCTGCAGGCGGTGAGCTGGGCTGCGGCCTCTCTCTACTGTCCCTCTGCCCTTCCCTTTCAAGGCCTCGGTGCTGCAGGAGGTGAGCAGGGCTGCGGCCTCTCTGTGCTGTCCCTCTGTCCTTTCCATGCAAGGCCTCGGTGCTGCAGGAAGTGAGCGTGGCTGCGGCCTCTCTGTACTGTCCCCCTGTCCTTTCCATGCAAGGCCTCGGTGCTGCAGGAGGTGAGCGTGGCTGCGGCCTCTCTGTACTGTCCCTCTGTCTCTCTCCCCTTTCCATGCAAGGCCTCGTCGCTTGAGGCGGTGAGCAGGGCTGCGGCCTCTCTCTACTGTCCTTCTGCCCTTCCCTTTCAAGGCCTCGGTGCTGCAGGAGGTGAGCGGGCTGCGGCCTCTCTGTGCTGTCCCTCTGCCCTTTCCATGCAAGGCCTCGGTGCTGCAGGCGGTGAGCTGGGCTGCGGCCTCTCTCTACTGTCCCTCTGCCCTTCCCTTTCAAGGCCTCGGTGCTGCAGGAGGTGAGCAGGGCTGCGGCCTCTCTCTACTGTCTCTCTGCCCTTCCCTTTCAAGGCCTCGGTGCTGCAGGAGGTGAGCAGGGCTGCGACCTCTCTGTACTGTCCCTCTGTCTCTCTGCCCTTTCCATGCAAGGCCACGGTGCTGCAGGCGGTGAGCAGGGCTGCGACCTCTCTGTACTGTCCCTCTGTCTTTCTGCCCTTTCCATGCAAGGCCTCGGCACTGCAGGCGATGAGCAGGGCTGCGGCCTCTCTCTACTGTCCTTCTGCCCTTCCCTTTCAAGGCCTCGGTGCTGCAGGAGGTGAGCGGGCTGCGGCCTCTCTGTGCTGTCCCTCTGCCCTTTCCATGCAAGGCCTCGGTGCTGCAGGCGGTGAGCTGGGCTGCGGCCTCTCTCTACTGTCCCTCTGCCCTTCCCTTTCAAGGCCTCGGTGCTGCAGGCGGTGAGCAGGGCTGCGGCCTCTCTGTACTGTCCTTCTGCCCTTCCCTTTCAAGGCCTCGGTGCTGCAGGAAGTGAGCAGGGCTGCGGCCTCTCTATACTGTCCCTCTGCCCTTTCCATGCAAGGCCTCGGTGCTGCAGGAGGTGAGCAGGGCTGCGGCCTCTGTGCTGTCCCTCTGCCCTTTCCATGCAAGGCCTCTGTGCTGCAGGAGGTGAGCAGGGCTGCGGCCTCTCTGTACTGTCCCTCTGTCTCTCTGCCCTTCCCTTTCAAGGCCTCGGTGCTGCAGGAGGTGAGCAGGGCTGTGGCCTCTCTCTACTGTCCCTCTGCTCTTTCCATGCAAGGCCTCGGTGCTACAGGCGGTGAGCAGGGCTGCGGCCTCTCTGTACTGTCCCTCTGCCTCTCTGCCCTTTCCATGCAAGGCCTCGGTGCTGCAGGCGGTGAGCGTGGCTGCGGCCTCTCTGTACTGTCCCTCTGTCTCTCTGCCCTTCCCTTTCAAGGCCTCAGTGCTGCAGGCGGTGAGCAGGGCTGCGGCCTCTCTGTACTGTCCCTCTGCCCTTTCCATGCAAGGCCTCGGTGCTGCAGGCGGTGAGCGTGGCTGCGGCCTCTCTGTACTGTCCCTCTGTCTCTCTGCCCTTCCCTTTCAAGGCCTCGGCGCTGCAGACGATGAGCAGGGCTGCGGCCTCTCTCTACTGTCCTTCTGCCCTTCCCTTTCAAGGCCTCGGTGCTGCAGGCGGTGAGCAGGGCTGCGGCCTCTCTGTACTGTCCCCCTGTCCTTTCCATGCAAGGCCTCGGCGCTGCAGGAGGTGAGCAGGGCTGCGGCCTCTCTGTACTGTCTCCCTGTCCCTCTGTCCCTCTGCCCTTCCCTATCAAGGCCTCGGAGCTGAGCAGGGCTGCGGCATCTCTGTACTGTCCCCCTGTCCCTCTGCCCTTTCCATGCAAGGCCTCGGTGCTGCAAGCGGTGAGCAGGGCTGCTGGCCTCTCTCTACGGCCCCTCTGCCCTTTCCATGTAAGGCCTCGGTGCTGCAGGAGGTAAGCAGGGCTGCAGCCTCTCTTTACTGTCCCCCTGTCCCTCAGTGCCTCTGTCCTTTCCATGCAAGGCCTCGTTGCTTCAGGCGGTGAGCAGGGATGTGGCCTCTCTGTACAGTCCTTCTGTCCCTCTGTCCTTTCCATGCAAGGCCTCGGTGCTTCAGGCAGTGAGCAGGGCTGCGGCCTCTCTCTACTGTCCCTCTGCCCTTTCCATGCAAGGCCTCGGTGCTACAGGCGGTGAGCAGGGATGTGGCCTCTCTGTACAGTCCTTCTGTCCCTCTGTCCTTTCCATGCAAGGCCTCGGTGCTGCAGGCGATGAGCAGGGCTGCGGCCTCTCTCTACTGTCCCTCTGCCCTTTCCATGCAAGGCCTCGGTGCTGCAGGCGGTGAGCAGGGCTGCGGCCTCTCTCTACTGTCCCTCTGCCCTTCCCTTTCAAGGCCTCGGTGCTTCAGGCGGTGAGCAGGGCTGCGGGCTCTCTCTACTGTCCCTCTGCCCTTTCCATGCAAGGCCTCGGTGCTGCAGGCGATGAGCAGGGCTGCGGCCTCTCTCTACTGTCCCTCTGCCCTTTCCATGCAAGGCCTCGGTGCTACAGGCGGTGAGCAGGGCTGCGGCCTCTCTGTACTGTCCCCCTGTCCCTCTGCCCTTTCCATGCAAGGCCTCGGTGCTGAATGCGGTGAGCGGCCTCTCTGTGCTGTTTCCTCTGTCTGTCTGCTCTTTCCTTTCAAGGCCTCGGTGCTGGCGGTCAATCCTACTGCCCTGACCCTCAGCCTCCTGTGCTTCTGAATTGTTACAGGCCCGCCTGTTTCTTGGGGGTTTGTTCTCCCCACACCCCAGTACGTACTGGGCCAATGCCTCCCTCAGATGCTCCTCCTGCACCCCTCCTAGCCCCCACCCCTTCCCACCCCTACACCTCTCTTAGGCCCTCCTCTCCCTTCCCCAGACTCCTCCTGTCCATCTCAGTGTGTGACTCTGTCTTGTCTTTGGGTCCCCAGCACGCGAGGATAGCGCCGTGAGTCAGAGGAGAAGCCGGGATTCCAAGATGCGACTCACAGCGCCAATCACAGGGGCCCAGACCAGGAAGGTAGGAGGCGCACCTGTCAGGGGCCCTGGGCCGAGGCGGGGGTGGAGGTACGAGCTCACAGTAGTGCTGTGGCTGTAGGTGTGAGCTGGCAGTAGTGCTGTGTCTGTGGGTGTGAGCTCGCAGTAGTGCTGTGGCTGTGGGTGTGAGCTCGCAGTAGTGCTGTGGCTGTATGTTGGATCTTAGTTCCATGTATTCCCAGAATCGGTTACACTTCGAGCACTGCTGTGGCTGTAGGTGTGAGCTCGCAGTAGTGCTGTGGCTGTGGGTGTGAGCTCGCAGTAGTGCTGTGGCTGTGGGTGTGAGCTCGCAGTAGTGCTGTGGCTGTAGGTGTGAGCTCGCTGTAGTGCTGTGGCTGTAGGTGTGAGCTCGCAGTAGTGCTGTGGCTGTGGGTGTGAGCTCGCAGTAGTGCTGTGGCTGTAGGTGTGAGCTCGCAGTAGTGCTGTGGCTGTGGGTGTGATCTGGCAGCAGTGCTGTGGCTGTAGGCGTGATCTGGCAGCAGTGCTGTGGCTGTAGGTGTGATCTGGCAGCAATGCTGTGGCTGTAGGTGTGATGTGGCAGCAGTGCTGTGGCTATAGGTGTGAGCTGGCAGCAGTGCTGTGGCTGTGGGTGTGAGCTGGCAGCAGTGCTGTGGCTGTAGGTGTGATGTGGCAGCAGTGCTGTGGCTGTAGGTGTGATCTGGCAGCAATGCTGTGGCTGTAGGTGTGATGTGGCAGCAGTGCTGAGGCTGTAGGTGTGAGCTGGCAGCAATGCTGTGGCTGTGGGTGTGAGCTGGCAGCAGTGCTGTGGCTGTAGGTGTGATCTGGCAGCATGTGTGAGATGTGGGTGTGATCTGGCAGCAGTGCTGGGGCTGTAGGTGTGATCTGGCAGCAATGCTGTGGCTGTAGGTGTGATGTGGCAGCAGTGCTGTGGCTGTAGGTGTGATCTGGCAGCAATGCTGTTGCTGTAGGTGGGATCTGGCAGCAGTGCTGTGGCTGTAGGTGTGAGCTCGCAGTAGTGCTGTGGCTGTAGGTGTGATCTGGCAGCAGTGCTGAGGCTGTAGGTGTGATGTGGCAGCATGTGTGAGGCTGTGGGTGTGATCTGGCAGCAATGCTGTGGCTGTAGGGGGGATCTGGCAGCAGTGCTGTGGCTGTAGGTGTGAGCTCGCAGTAGTGCTGTGGCTGTAGGTGTGATCTGGCAGCAGTGCTGAGGCTGTAGGTGGGATCTGGCAGCAGTGCTGTGGCTGTAGGTGTGAGCTCGCAGTAGTGCTGTGGCTGTAGGTGTGATCTGGCAGCAGTGCTGAGGCTGTAGGTGTGATGTGGCAGCAGTGCTGTGGCTGTAGGTGTGAGCTGGCAGCAGTGCTGAGGCTGTGGGTGTGATGTGGCAGCATGTGTGAGGCTGTAGGTGTGATCTGGCAGCAGTGCTGTGGCTGTAGGTGTGAGCTCGCAGTAGTGCTGTGGCTGTAGGTGTGATCTGGCAGCAGTGCTGAGGCTGTAGGTGTGATCTGGCAGCAGTGCTGAGGCTGTAGGTGTGATCTGGCAGCAATGCTGTGGCTGTGGGTGTGATGTGGCAGCATGTGTGAGGCTGTGGGTGTGAGCTGGCAGCATGTGTGAGGCTGTGGGTGTGAGCTGGCAGCATGTGTGAGGCTGTGGGTGTGAGCTGGCAGCATGTGTGAGGCTGTGGGTGTGAGCTGGCAGCATGTGTGAGGCTGTGGGTGTGAGCTGGCAGCATGTGAGGCTGTAGGTGTGACCAGGCAGCAGTGCTGAGGCTGTAGGTGTGATGTGGCAGCAATGCTGTGGCTGTGGGTGTGAGCTGGCAGCATGTGTGAGGCTGTGGGTGTGAGCTGGCAGCATGTGTGAGGCTGTGGGTGTGAGCTGGCAGCATGTGTGAGGCTGTGGGTGTGAGCTGGCAGCATGTCCGAGGCTGTAGGTGTGATGTGGCAGCAGTGCTGTGGCTGTAGGTGTGATCTGGCAGCAGTGCTGTGGCTGTAGGTGTGATCTGGCAGCAGTGCTGTGGCTGTAGGTGTGATGTGGCAGCAATGCTGTGGCTGTAGGTGTGATGTGGCAGCAGTGCTGTAGGTGTGATGTGGCAGCAGTGCTGTGGCTGTAGGTGTGAGCTGACAGCATGTGTGAGGCTGTGGGTGTGATGTGGCAGCAGTGCTGTGGCTGTAGGTGTGATCTGGCAGCAATGCTGTGGCTGTAGGTGTGATGTGGCAGTAGTGCTGTGGCTGTAGGTGTGATCTGGCAGCAGTGCTGTGGCTGTAGGTGTGATGTGGCAGCAGTGCTGTGGCTGTAGGTGTGATCTGGCAGCAATGCTGTGGCTGTAGGTGTGATTTGGCAGCAGTGCTGTGGCTGTAGGTGTGAGCTGGTAGCAGTGCTGAGGCTGTGGGTGTGATCTGGCAGCAGTGCTGTGGCTGTAGGTGTGATCTGGCAGCAATACTGTGGCTGTAGGTGTGATGTGGCAGCAGTGCTGTGGCTGTAGGTGTGATCTGGCAGCAATGCTGTGGCTGTGGGTGTGATGTGGCAGCATGTGTGAGGCTGTGGGTGTGAGCTGGCAGCATGTGTGAGGCTGTGGATGTGAGCTGGCAGCAGTGCTCTGGCTGTGGGTATGAGCTGGTAGCATGTGTGAGGCTGTAGGTGTGAGCTGGCAGCATGTGTGAGGCTGTGGGTCTTCGCCGCCCCTTGCTGTCACACTCTTACTGCAGACTTGCTTCCTTTAGGACTCAGTGGACGCTGTTGCTCACATTGCACTGTTGTTCGTCTTGTAGTTCCAGGAGGATGGCTTCTTGGTGCTGGAAGGGGTAGTCTCACCGGAGCAGTGTGACGCCATGATGGACTCTATGAGGGGCATTGTGGCCCAGATGGACGTGCCCTCGCACTGCCGGACAGAGTTCTCCACCCAGGAAGAGGAGCAGCTGCAGGGCCAGGTAGGGGCCACACTGTGGGGCAGAGGGAGGTGCTGGGTGGTGGCTGAGACGCCTGCGACCTCCATCACTGTGCAAACGGCTCTTCTCTTTCCTTCCCGCGCTTTCCGTGCTGGTGACAGATGCAGGTAAGGGTGTAGTTGCTGCTTCACTGTGTCACCCTATGTATGTGCTATTAGTGCAGAGAGCGAGTCGTCGCATGGTGGGAGTGCTCGGGTCCATGGGACTGCTGGCCGCAGGCGTGCCACAGTCGGGCTGATGGGACTCTTGACTTGTTACGTGCAGTAGCATTGACGGGTACTTGTTAGGCACAGCTGTTTGCTACTGGTGTAAATCATGGGGTGGGCGTGCGCTCTCAGAGGGCGGGTGGAGGGACTGTTGACTTTTCCTGTGTTTGTTTATTGACGGTGCTTGTTGGGTCCAGCTGTGGTACTAGTGGTGTGAATCCCTCGCCCTCAGAGGGATGGTGACGGGGACAGTTGACTGTTTAGGTCTCGCCTATTCTACTCCGCAGGGATAAGTAGGCGAGATTATAGTAAGCTGAAAAGAAAAGTCTACCTAGCCTGCGGATCATGTGCAGTTCATGTGAGCTATGCGCGTGCACAGAGCCAGCCACTCCACACAACACTATTTGTCTGTGCCTTGGCATCAGACTTCAAAGGAATATGCGCTCCCGCTCCCCTTCCCCCCCCACAGCATTGCCGAGAGCTTGTTTTTTTTGCATCCATTTCGCGGGGAAGCTGTGTTTTGTTCGGTGTTCTCTGCACCCATTTCGCGGGAAGCTGTGTTTTGTTCGGTGTTCTCTGCACCTTTCTCGTTTTTTTTTTAACAAAAGTGATAGCTTACCATGCTTGTTTACAGTAGCCTTGCTCCGCAAATGCTGTTGCTGTGTTGCCATCTCTCTTGGGACACTCAGCTTGAAAACACTCGACTTGCTAGCTGCAATGCTACATCCGCTGTGCTTTGCCTCTAGACACGTTGATCTCTCGCAGACTGTGCTGACTCTGCCCCTCCTGATTCTGAAACTGACCAGCGCAGTCACCATGCAGTCTCTTCTCTCTGTCTTATGATGTCTGCCTTGCCACCATTTACTTCGGACCCTCACCCTCACCCTCACACCCTCACCCTCACTCACCCTCACACCTCTTCACCCTCACACACCCTCACACCCTCACATACCCTCACACCCTCACCCACCCTCACACACTCTCACTCACCCTCACACGCTCACAACCCTCACCCTCACAACCCTCTCACCCTCACTCACCCTCAAACCCCCACACGCCCTCACCCTTAAACCCCCTCACTCTCACACCCCATCACCCTCACACCCCCTCATCCTCATCCTCACACACCCTCACACATGCACACCCTCATTCACCCTCGCACACCCTCTCACCCACCCTCTCACCCTCTCTCACCCTCACACCCCCTCACCCTCTCATCCCTTCACCCTCACCTTCAGATCCCCTCACCCTCACCCTCCCTCACACCCTCACCCTCAAACCCTTTCACCCTCTCACCCTCACACACCCTCACTCACCCTCACACCCCCTCACCCTCTCACCCTCACACCCTCACACCCTCACACACCCTCACCCTCACACCCCCTCACACATCCTCACCCCCTCACACCCCCTCACCCCCTCTCACCCTCACACACCCTCACTCACCCTCACACACCCTCACACCCTCACACCCATCACCCTCACCCCCCACACCCCTCACCCTCACACCCCCTCACCCTCACACCCCCTCACCCTCACCCCCCTCACCCTCACTCTCACATACTCTCACTCACACCCCCTCACCCTAACACCCCCTCACCCTCACGCCCTCACATACCCTCACCCTCCCTCTCTCACCCTCACACCTTCACCCTCACACACCCTCACAACCTCACCCCTCACACCCCCTCACCCCCACACCCCCTCACCCTCACACCCCATCACCCTCACACCCCTCACCCTCACATACCCTCACCCTCACACACCCTCCCCTCACACACGCTCAGCCTCACTCACCCACCCTCACGCACACTCACACACCCTCACCAGCATAGCATAACAAAACATAGCATAGCATAGCATAACAAAACATAGCATAACAAAAAATAGCATAACAAAACAAAACGTAGCATAGCAAAACACAACAAAGCATAGCATAGCATAACAAAACACAACACAACATAGCATAGCATAACAAAACATAGCATAACAAAACAAAGCATAACATAACAAAGCATAGCAAGACAAAACATAGCATAGTAGAACAAAACATAGCATAGCATAACAAAACACAGCAAAACAGCATAATAAAACATAGCATAACATAACAAAACATAGCATAACATAACATAAAACAAAGCATAGCACAACAAAACATAGCATAACATAAACATAGCAAAACACAACAAAACCTATCATAGCATTACAAAACACAACAAAACATAGCACACATAACAAAACATAGTATTGCAAAGCATAGCAAAAGATAGCATAGCATAACAAAACACAATTAAACATAGAATAGCATAACAAAACACAACATAGCATAGCATAACAAAACAAAACTTAGCATAACAAAACATAGCATAACAAAGCAAAGCATAGCAAAACAAAACACAATTAAACATAGCATAGCATAACAAAACACAACATAGCATAGCATAATAAAACAAAGCTTAGCACAGCATAACAAAGCATAGCATAGCATAACAAAACATAGCATAACAAAACATAGCATAGCAAAATAAAGCATAGCATAATAAAGCACAACAAAACATAGCATAGCATTACAAAACACAACAAAACATAGCACACATAACAAAACATAGCATTGCAAAGCTAGCAAAACATAGCATAGCATAACAAAACACAATTAAACATAGCATAGCATAACAAAACACAACATAGCATAGCATAACAAAACAATTGCCATAATAAATTACAATAACTATTATTTAAGTATTAATTATTGAAAACAAATTAAAAGCCATTGTTATTTGTAATATCAATGCATGTAAGTCACATAAATAAATTACAAATGCTAAAGGTGTCACATTTGCGAAAGTTATAACTATTGGCATTGTAAATGACAAAGCTAATAATTTTGCTATTTTCAAAAACAAAACATAAATTAAAAATTGTCATTTACAATACCAATAAATAAAAAATGTGTCATTTACAATACCAGTAGCTCAAACTTTCCTAATGCGAGACCTATTGCATTGCAAATGCTTGTTATGTGTTTGTAACTTGCTGTAGTAGTGTTGTTACTGCTGAGCACAGCTTTGGTGCTACGGATGTGAATCCCTGGGATTGGCGTCCGTACATTGCTCGCTCTCAGAGGGTTGATGGCCGGGACTGTTGACGCTTTGTCACGGTTCACTCCATGTGCTCTTGTGACCACCCCCAAGGAAGCCGAATTGTGAGTGCCCAAATAAGCTTCCAGATACTCCCCTGCATGCATATCCTGACTTCCAGTCATTTGGACACTAATTTAAAATTGCCATTCATTCCCAATCCATCCCGGGTTTTGTGGAAGCCAGCCTGCTCATGCTTGAAACTCCATTACCCAGAATTCCCCGTTCACTGCTTTGCCTCCACCTCTGCAGGCCAAGGAAGGGTGGAGGAATTCAGCTCACCTGTGGCTGTTTGCTGCTACCCTGCTCACACCTGATGCGCATGAGTACTGTGAGCTGTTTTAAGCCCCGGCTCCCTTTCATTCCGGTGTTGGTTGTTGTAGCTGTGTACCGGTGAGATCGATCCTTGTGTCCTGAGCTTTTGATATTCCTTGATTCCTGAGCTATGGTTATTCCTTGATCCTGTTCCTGGGCTTCAGCTATTTCTTGTTCCTGATTAGCACTGCTTGCCGTGCTCCCTTGTTTCCTGAGTTCCTGAGTTATAGCCTTCCTTGTACCCGAATTAGCACTGCTTGCAGTGCTCCCTTGTTTCCTGAGTTCCTCAGCTATAGTTATTCCTTGTTTCTGATTTGCACTGCTTGCAGTGCTCCCTTGTTTCCTGAGTTCCTCAGCTATAGTTATTCCTTGTTTCTGATTTGCACTGCTTGCAGTGCTCCCTTGTTTCCTGAGTTCCTCGGCTATAGTTATTCCTTGTTTCTGATTTGCACTGCTTGCAGTGCTCCCTTGTTTCCTGAGTTCCTCAGCTATAGTTATTCCTTGTTTCTGATTTACACTGCTTGCAGTGCTCCCTTGTTTCCTGAGTTTCACAGCTATAGTTTTTCCTTGTTCCTGATTAGCACTGCTTGCAGTGCTCCCTTGTTTCCTGAGTTCCTCAGCTATAGTTATTCCTTGTTTCTGATTAGCACCGCTTGCAGTGCTCCCTTGTTTCCTGAGTTCCTCAGCTATAGTTATTCCTTGTTCCTGATTAGCACTGCTTGCAGTGCTCCCTTGTTTCCTGAGTTTCACAGCTATAGTTATTCCTTGTTTCTGATTTGCACTGCTTGCAGTGCTCCCTTGTTTCCTGAGTTCCTCAGCTATAGTTATTCCTTGTTTCTGATTTACACTGCTTGCAGTGCTCCCTTGTTTCCTGAGTTTCTCAGCTATAGTTATTCCTTGTTCCTGATTAGCACTGCTTGCAGTGCTCCCTTGTTTCCTGAGTTCCTCAGCTATAGTTATTCCTTGTTCCTGATTAGCACTGCTTGCAGTGCTCCCTTGTTTCCTGAGTTCCTCGGCTATAGTTATTCCTTGTTTCTGATTTGCACTGCTTGCAGTGCTCCCTTGTTTCCTGAGTTCCTCAGCTATAGTTATTCCTTGTTTCTGATTTACACTGCTTGCAGTGCTCCCTTGTTTCCTGAGTTTCACAGCTATAGTTTTTCCTTGTTCCTGATTAGCACTGCTTGCAGTGCTCCCTTGTTTCCTGAGTTCCTCAGCTATAGTTATTCCTTGTTTCTGATTAGCACCGCTTGCAGTGCTCCCTTGTTTCCTGAGTTCCTCAGCTATAGTTATTCCTTGTTCCTGATTAGCACTGCCTGCAGTGCTCCCTTGTTTCCCGAGTTCCTCAGCTATAGCTATTCCTTGTTTCTGATTTGCACTGCTTGCAGTGCTCCCTTGTTTCCTGAGTTCCTCAGCTATAGTTATTCCTTGTTTCTGATTTACACTGCTTGCAGTGCTCCCTTGTTTCCTGAGTTTCTCAGCTATAGTTATTCCTTGTTCCTGATTAGCACTGCTTGCAGTGCTCCCTTGTTTCCTGAGTTCCTCAGCTATAGTTATTCCTTGTTCCTGATTAGCACTGCTTGCAGTGCTCCCTTGTTTCCTGAGTTTCACAGCTATAGTTATTCCTTGTTTCTGATTTGCACTGCTTGAAGTGCTCCCTTGTTTCCTGAGTTCCTCAGTTATAGTTATTTCTTGTTCCTGATTAGCACTGCTTGCAGTGCTCCCTTGTTTCCTGAGTTCCTCAGCTATAGTTATTCCTTGTTTCTGATTAGCACTGCTTGCAGTGCTCCCTTGTTTCCTGAGTTCCTCAGCTATAGTTATTCCTTGTTTCTGATTAGCACCGCTTGCAGTGCTCCCTTGTTTCCTGAGTTCCTCAGCTATAGTTATTCCTTGTTCCTGATTAGCACTGCTTGCAGTGCTCCCTTGTTTCCTGAGTTTCACAGCTATAGTTATTCCTTGTTTCTGATTTGCACTGCTTGAAGTGCTCCCTTGTTTCCTGAGTTCCTCAGTTATAGTTATTTCTTGTTTCTGATTAGCACTGCTTGCAGTGCTCCCTTGTTTCCTGAGTTCCTCAGCTATAGTTATTCCTTGTTTCTGATTAGCACCGCTTGCAGTGCTCCCTTGTTTCCTGAGTTCCTCAGCTATAGTTATTCCTTGTTCCTGATTAGCACTGCTTGCAGTGCTCCCTTGTTTCCCGAGTTTCACAGCTATAGTTATTCCTTGTTTCTGATTTGCACTGCTTACAGTGCTCCCTTGTTTCCTGAGTTCCTCAGCTATAGTTATTCCTTGTTTCTGATTTGCACTGCTTGCAGTGCTCCCTTGTTTCCTGAGTTCCTCAGCTATAGTTATTTCTTGTTCCTGATTTGCACTGCTTGCAGTGCTCCCTTGTTTCCTGAGTTCCTGAGTTATAGTTATTCCTTGTTTCTGATTTGCACTGCTTGCAGTGCTCCCTTGTGTCCTGAGTTCCTCAGCTATAGTTATTCCTTGTTTCTGATTTGCACTGCTTGCAGTGCTCCCTTGTTTCCTGAGTTCCTCAGCTATAGTTATTCCTTGTTTCTGATTTGCACTGCTTGCAGTGCTCCCTTGTTTCCTGAGTTCCTCAGCTATAGTTATTCCTTGTTTCTGATTTGCACTGCTTGCAGTGCTCCCTTGTTTCCTGAGTTCCTCAGCTATAGTTATTCCTTGTTTCTGATTTGCACTGCTTGCAGTGCTCCCTTGTTTCCTGAGTTCCTCAGCTATAGTTATTCCTTGTTTCTGATTTGCACTGCTTGCAGTGCTCCCTTGATTCCTGAGTTCCCCAGCTATAGTTATTCCTTGTTTCTGATTTGCACTGCTTGCAGTGCTCCCTTGTTTCCTGAGTTCCTCAGCTATAGTTATTAATAATAATAATAATAATAATAATAATAATAATAATAATAATAATAATAATAAAGACATTTATAGAGCGCATGGTAACGCCATCCCGGCTTGTCCCCGCGCTAAAACAGAGAAGAAAGAAACTCGCCAGAGGAGAGGACAGTGCGAGGCACAGGACATTAAAGTAGACTTATGAGGAGAACAGATGAGTGTTCAGTTGATGTCTGAAAACAGTTTCCGAAGGCTCTAGGCGGAGACTGATGGGAAGTTTGTTCCATCCCATAGCAGCCGCCACTCTAAAGGACCGACCTCCCATTTTTTCTCTCCTACAGCGGTGGGTCACAAGTGTGCCCATACCGCTCGATCTAAGCGATCTGCGTGGCTCATACCAGGTAACCAGACCCGCCAGATAGCCGGGAGCTTTATGCCACAGGATCCGATGACATATAAGGAGGGCTTTGAACATAATTCTTTTTTTCACCGGGAGCCAGTGGAGGGCCTCCAGGGCGGTTCTGGAGTTGGCTCTTCTTGGGAGTCTAAGCACTAGGCGGGCTGCAGCGTTTTGCAGTATCTGGAGTCGTCCAATGCTTTTACTAGAAGCTCCCAGGAAGAGGACATTCCCATAGTCGAGGCGTGATGTGATCAGTGCCTGGGTCATAGTGCGCCGAGCCTCCAAAGGAAGGAGGTCCAGGGTTTTATTGAGAGTCTTTAGGACTCCGAAGCACTTGCCTACTAAACGGTTGATGTGTGTCTCGTAAGAGAGTGTGGGATCCATCCATATCCCTAAGTTCTTAGCTTCAGAACACGGTGTAGACATAGCGCCTAAACAACTTGGCCACCAGTCACAAGTCCAGAGCCGTTGATCACCACCAACTACCAAGACTTCTGTCTTGGAGCCGTTCAGTTTTAGGCAGTGATTATCCATCCAAGTGGCCAATGCTTGCATGCAGGCTCGGAAGTTATTGGCTCCAGCTGCAGGAGTTTGGGTGAGGGTGAGTAAGAGCTGCGTATCGTCGGCGTAGGAGACAATCTCTACACGGAACGATTGAACTAACTCAGCCAGGGGGGCCATATATAAGTTAAAAAGGGTAGGACTTAAA
Organism: Lissotriton vulgaris; assembly: GCF_964263255.1. Classification (NCBI taxonomy): domain Eukaryota; kingdom Metazoa; phylum Chordata; class Amphibia; order Caudata; family Salamandridae; genus Lissotriton; species Lissotriton vulgaris. The sequence continues at coordinate 2,023,138,496 of NC_141693.1, read as the reverse complement.
GCAGAGCCCTGTGGCACCCCCTGTTCTAATACCCTCTCCTCAGACTGAAACGAGCCTCGTTGGACCTGAAAGCTTCTGCCTGTCAGAAACGATTTTAGCCAACCGAGTGCTCTATCAGTCACACCTCCTCTGTTCAGATACTGTAGCAAGGTGATATGTGCTACAGTGTCGAACGCTGCGCTAAGGTCTAGCATGACCAGTGCCATGGGTAGGCCTGCGTCAGCTCCTTGACGTACAGTTTCGGTGGCTCGTAATAAGGCCGTCTCAGTAGAGAAACCCCTTCGGAACCCCGATTGGGGGGGTGCAAGAGATTGTTCTTCTCCGCAAATGCCATCAATTGCACATTTGCAATTTTCTCTGCAATTTTCGCAGTGTAGGGTAGCAGAGAAATGGGTCGTAAGTTCACCAGGACATCATGGCTTACATTAGGTTTTTTTCTAATCGGTAACACAATTGCCTTTTTCCAGTTTATCGGAAGGGTCTGGGAGTCAAAGGATGTTACAAGAACATGGCGGATGTAAGGTTCTAAAGCCACTATGCTTGCACCCAGGACCCTCGGAGGAGCGGGATCTCGAGGAGAACCCGATTTTATACTAGTACAGATGGATTCAAGTTCGTTACTGGGCGGTACGGTAAAACACTCTAACCTCGGCTTCGAATTCAACAGCACCCCTCCCTTCAGTTCTACGAAGGTTTCTCCATCAACAGGTCATCTGGAGAAAGAGCTGTATATTTTTTAAACCTTATTGGCAAAATATTCTGCCACCTTATTACATTCCATGACGGAATCAGTTTCCGGGACATTGGAGTTTGAGACGACTGAAATTTCTTTATAGATTTTAAAGAGTTCTCTAGATGAACAGTCCGCCTCACTAATTCTGTTTCCATAAAAGGTGGCTTTTGCAGCTCTGACCTGCTTTTGGTAGCTTCTCTGGGCTGTTCTATATTGAAGTTTAGTGTACTCGTTCCTATCCCTGCGCCAAAGTCTTTCTAGCTTTTTACATTCTGATCTGATTGACTGCAGATCTATATTGTACCATAGGGCCGATCTCCTAACTCTGTTCCCCTGTTTGGCCATGGATAGAGGGGCTACCCTGTTCAAGGCATCAAGGATCCGGGTTTCTAAGTTTTGATTCGCACTTTCACTATCCGTGCCTCCCGGCATCCCACCTAGGCTTAGCATCTCGCTAAAGATAGGTTGTGAAATTTTTTTCCATTTGCGGTATGGGTAGCTATTGTTGCCACTCAACTGGGGGGCAGGCTTACCTAAAGTTCAGAGTTCAAAAGGGACTAGAAAATGGTCTGTCCAAGGAAGTGGATTGGGAATACTCGTAGTTATGCCCTCCCAGTTGGCAAACACCGGGTCCAATAAATGGCCATGAGTATGTGTGGGTGTTTGATTTATCAGTACCAAATTCGTATTTCGTAATTCCTGCCTCATCTCCGTGGCTTCCTTTAGCTCGATGTCATCAAAATGAATATTTAGATCACCCAGAAGCAGGACCTTCCTATGTCTGAGCGTTAGGTGAGCAAGGTGTTCTTGCAAGCTCAGCCTAAAATTTCCCAGGGTCCCAGGAGGTCTATAAAGGAGGACACCCGAGATATGGTCCTGAGGGCCAAGTTTCAGTGCGAATTTGCCGGCTTCGCAGTTCTCTATTCCAAGGGGTTCGAGGGAGCATCTCAGGGGGGCCTTGCTGATTACTGCAATCCCGCCTCCTCGGCCTGACGGTCGATCCACCCTGGCTATACTATAGCCGGGTGGAAGGGATTCGATGATCTCGGGGTCGGAATCTACCCCCAGCCATGTCTCCGTCAGAAAGAGTATATCGAGATCCTCCTCTAAGAGCAGGTCCCAAATTTGCAAGGCGTGTCTCGGGAGGGATCGACAATTTAACAAGCCTCCTCTGAGGCTCCTTGTCCGTTCTTTGTTGCCTATCTGTTTATTGGTTTTAAATGGGCAGTGTCGGCATTTGACAGAGGATATAACCTCCAATTTGTGCCTGCAACACTCATTTATCGGCTGGCATAAGTTCCATAGGTCCTGTCTATTGTATGTTATCAGGTCAGTAGGAGAAAGGGCAGGGGTTATGGCCCTGAACCGCGGACGGGCGCAGACGGGCTTGCCTTCGGCGCGCAAACGTCGCGCCCGCTGCGCTCGCCCGCTGCGTGACCGATAAATGCACATACTTTATGTTGTTCCAGGGCTGTGGGTATAGGGGGCGTGGTCTGAAATGGGCGTGGCCTCCGCTCATGGCGGGAGGGCACGAGGGGGAGTATGCGACCAGCGTGCAGCGTCAGCGCTAGCTCCGCTGCGTGCAACGACTGTGTCTTTAGGTAAAATTTAAGAGCACAAGCAATCTGTGACTGTAGTAATCTAAAAACACAAGTAATTAGTGACACAGTGAAATACTAAAAACACAAGTAATCTGTGAAGATATTTTTTTAAAAAGATGGTGCCTCGCTCCTGGCTTTCCGCCTCAGGAGCTTACCTCTCGGTTTTGCAAGGAGCCCTGACAGCGTGAGCTTATTCGGAAGTGGCTGGGGGCGTGGCCTGAAATGGGCGTGGCCTCCGCTCGTGGTGGAAGGGCGCGAGGGAGAGTATGCGACCAGCGTGCAGCGTCAGCGCTGGCTCCGCTGCGTGCAACGACTGTGTCTTTAGGTAAGATTTAAGAGCACAAGCAATCTGTGACTGTAGCAATCTAAAAACACAAGTAATTAGTGACACAGTGAAATTCTAAAAACACAAGTAATCTGTGAAGATATTTTTTAAAAAAGATGGTGCCTCGCTCCCGGCTTTCCTCCTCAGGAGCTTACCTCTCGGTTTTGCAAGGAGCCCTGACAGCGTCATTCCTTGTTTCTGATTTGCACTGCTTGCAGTGCTCCCTTGTTTCCTGAGTTCCTCAGCTATAGTTATTCCTTGTTTCTGATTTGCACTGCTTGCAGTGCTCCCTTGTTTCCTGAGTTCCTCAGCTATAGTTATTCATTGTTTCTGATTTGCACTGCTTGCAGTGCTCCCTTGTTTCCTGAGTTCCTCAGCTATAGTTATTCCTTGTTTCTGATTTGCACTGCTTGCAGTGCTCCCTTGTTTCCTGAGTTCCTCAGCTATAGTTATTCCTTGTTTCTGATTTGCACTGCTTGCAGTGCTCTCTTGTTTCCTGAGTTCCTCAGCTATAGTTATTCCTTGTTTCTGATTTGCACTGCTTGCAGTGCTCCCTTGTTTCCTGAGTTCCTCAGCTATAGTTATTCCTTGTTTCTGATTTGCACTGCTTGCAGTGCTCCCTTGTTTCCTGAGTTCCTCAGCTATAGTTATTTCTTGTTCCTGATTAGCACTGCTTGCAGTGCTCCCTTGTTTCCTGAGTTTCACAGCTATAGTTATTCCTTGTTTCTGATTTGCACTGCTTGCAGTGCTCCCTTGTTTCCTGAGTTCCTCAGCTATAGTTATTCCTTGTTTCTGATTAGCACTGCTTGCAGTGCTCCCTTGTTTCCTGAGTTCCTCAGCTATAGTTATTCCTTGTTTCTGATTTGCACAGCTTGCAGTGCTCCCTTGTTTCCTGAGTTTCACAGCTATAGTTTTTCCTTGTTCCTGATTAGCACTGCTTGCAGTGCCCCCTTGTTTCCTGAGTTCCTCAGCTATAGTTATTCCTTGTTTCAGATTTGCCCTGCTTGCAGTGCTCCCTTGTTTCCTGAGTTCCTCAGCTATAGTTATTCCTTGTTTCTAATTTGCACTGCTTGCAGTGTTCCCTTCTTTCCTGAGTTCCTCAGCTATAGTTATTCCTTGTTTCTGATTTGCACTGCTTGCAGTGTTCCCTTGTTTCCTGAGTTCCTCAGCTATAGTTATTCCTTGTTCCTGATTAGCACTGCCTGCAGTGCTCCCTTGTTTCCTGAGTTCCTCAGCTATAGTTATTCCTTGTTTCTGATTTGCACTGCTTGCAGTGCTCCCTTGTTTCCTGAGTTCCTCAGCTATAGTTATTCATTGTTTCTGATTTGCACTGCTTGCAGTGCTCCCTTGTTTCCTGAGTTCCTCAGCTATAGTTATTCCTTGTTTCTGATTTGCACTGCTTGCAGTGCTCCCTTGTTTCCTGAGTTCCTCAGCTATAGTTATTCCTTGTTTCTGATTTACACTGCTTGCAGTGCTCTCCTGACTCTTTGCTTCCTGAGCAGTAGCTTTTCCTGTTTCCAGAACTAGCACTTCCTGCCAGTTCTACTTAGGTTGCGGAGCTATAGCTATTCCATGTTCCTGGACTAGCCCTGCCCGCATACTTCCTAGATTCCTGATCGAGTACTACTCTACTGCTCCCTTGAGCCTTTCTCCTTCTGTATTTACCTTTTCCCACACCCATGGCGGCTCACATAGGGTGTGCAGTGGGGCGGGAAGGTGCAGGGTTGGGGGTAGTAAATTCGGACATACGACAGAACAGAGGAAAGTAATTATTACGTTCTTCCGTTCCGTCGTATGTCTGAGTTTTCTACTCCCACCCTGCCCCTCCCCGCGTCACCACTCCACAGCACACCCTACGCAAGCCGCCACTGTCCCACACCCTGCTTGCTTCCCATTAACCTTGTTCCAGTTCCTAGTTTGCTATCTTCCTATTTCTGCTGTCTTGCTTCTAGTTTCCTTGTATGTTTGTTACTTGCTTTCTGCCATGTCTGCCCTTTGTTGTCCCTCCTTTCCTGTCCAGCACTCCTCTTTGCTAGCTCCTTGTCTATTCGTGGCTGTGTATTTTAGCTCTACACTCTTGTTGTTACTGCCTCGTGCGTTCCTGTTTGATCAGCAGGATCCGTGAGCACAGCTGACACTGTAGGCAGTGTTTCTTGCCCACTGTGACTATTGTGATGTTATAAAAGTAACTCAAAACAATACTCGCAGCCCCACAGACCCTGTCTTTGATTGAATACCCATTATATGGGTATTCACAGTCAGAATCTGTAACAGCAATTGTGGTGAGGAACTTACTGAGCTTCAGTCCTACCGTGCAGAGCTCCCGAGTGCTTTATCCTACATTCCCTTCGTTGTTAATGTTGTTATATATACATATATGTCTTGCACTTCCGTCCTGGGCATAGGTAGTCTGACTGCTGAATTGCATCATGAGTGCCTGTCCTTTCTGAGTCTTAACCATCTTGTTCCCTTGTACAGACTTCCCCTTTAAATCCTTTTTTTCTTCTGACTCTGTGTGATCCTGGGCACTGCTGTACTCTTCTTTCTGCTTACTTTTCCTACCCAGCCACCAGTCCTTGCCCAAGTCCCTGACTGTGTTCCAGACATATTCCCGGACAGTCCTGGCACACTTACTGTTTATTTTATTTGCAGTAGTATTCACAGGTACTTGTTGACTGCAACCCTGGGGCTAGTGGTGTAAATCACTGTGGTGGGCATGCGTGCATTTCTCGCTCTTTGAGGGATGCTGGTGGGGATGTTGGCTCGTTATGTTTTTGTTGGTTGCAGTAGTATTGTCGGGTACTTGTTGGGTGCAGCTGTGGTGCTACTGGTGGAAATCCCTGGGATTGGCGTGCGTACACTGCTCCCTCTCAGAAGGTGGGTGGTGGGGATTGTTGGCTCGTTATGTTTTTGTTGCTTGCAGTAGTATTGATGGGTACTTGTTGGGTGGACCCGTGGTGCTACTGGTGGAAATCCCTGGGATTGGCGTGCATACGTTGCTCGCTCTGAGATGGTCGGTGGTGGGGACTGTAGACTTGTTCTGTTTTTGTTGCTTGCAATAGTATACAAAGGTACTTGTTGGGTGCAGCCATGGTGCTACTTGTGTAAATCCCTGGGACGGGCATACGTACATTGCTCACTTTCAGAGGGTGGGTTTTGAGGATTGTTGACTCGTTCTGTTTTTGTTACTTGTTGGGTGCAGCCGTGGGTATACTGGTGGAAATCCCTGAGATTGGCGTGCTTACATTGCTCACTCTCAGAGGGTGGGTGGTGGGGACTGTTTACTCGTTCTGTTTGTTACTTGCTGTAGTATTGACGGGTACTTGTTGGGCACAGCTGTGGTTCCACTAGTGGAAATCCCTGGGATTGGCGTGTGTACATTGCTCGCTCTCAGAGGGTGGGTCGTGGGGATTGTTTACTCGTTCTGTTTGTTACTTGTTGGGTGCAGCCGTGGGTATACTGGTGGAAATCCCTGAGATTGGCGTGCTTACATTGCTCGCTCTCAGAGGGTGGGTCGTGGGGATTGTTTACTCGTTCTGTTTGTTACTTGCTGTAGTATTGACGGGTACTTGTTGGGCACAGCTGTGGTTCCACTAGTGGAAATCCCTAGGATTGGCGTGTGTACATTGCTCGCTCTCAGAGGGTGGGTCGTGGGGATTGTTTACTCGTTCTGTTTGTTACTTGTTGGGTGCAGCCGTGGGTATACTGGTGGAAATCCCTGGGATTGGCGTGTGTACATTGCTCGCTCTCAGAGGGTGGGTCGTGGGGATTGTTTACTCGTTCTGTTTTTGTTACTTGTTGGGTGCAGCCGTGGGTATACTGGTGGAAATCCCTGAGATTGGCGTGCTTACATTGCTCGCTCTCAGAGGGTGGGTCGTGGGGATTGTTTACTCGTTCTGTTTGTTACTTGCTGTAGTATTGACGGGTACATGTTGGGCACAGCTGTGGTATCACTAGTGGAAATCCCTGGGATTGGCGTGCGTACATTGCTCGCTCTCAGACGGTGGGTGGTGGGGATTGTTGACTCGTTCTGTTTTTGTTACTTGTTGGGTGCAGCCGTGGGTATACTGGTGGAAATCCCTGGGATTGGCGTGTGTACATTGCTCGCTCTCAGAGGGTGGGTCGTGGGGATTGTTTACTCGTTCTGTTTTTGTTACTTGTTGGGTGCAGCCGTGGGTATACTGGTGGAAATCCCTGAGATTGGCGTGCTTACATTGCTCGCTCTCAGAGGGTGGGTCGTGGGGATTGTTTACTCGTTCTGTTTGTTACTTGCTGTAGTATTGACGGGTACATGTTGGGCACAGCTGTGGTATCACTAGTGGAAATCCCTGGGATTGGCGTGCGTACATTGCTCGCTCTCAGACGGTGGGTGGTGGGGATTGTTGACTCGTTCTGTTTTTGTCGCTTACAGTGATGTGTGTAGATTTAGATACTGTATATAGATTTCCAGATTCGTGCCCTTATATAGGTACAATTGAAATGAAATGAAAACAGTATTTAATAAAGCGCACTGCTGCCAAGCGGCTTCCTGGCGCTGGGGGACCTGGATCAGAACTCACAGAGGGGAACACAAGGGAACCTAAGGAGGGAAAGCCAAAGAGAAAAGAAAAGTTTTTAAGGCTTTACGGAAGTGACTAAAAATAGGAATGGAGCGAAGATGAAGTGGGAGACTATTCCAGAACTGGGGAGCCAAGACAGAAAGACGAGTGCCCCCAGATCTGGATTTACGGAAGCGGGGAATGTGGAGAAGGGAGAGAGAGGAAGAGCGGAGGGTGCGACTGGGGACATAGGAAGAAATGAGGGAAGTGATGTAGGCAGGGGCAGAGCGAGAGTGGGCACGAAAGGCAAAGCAAGCAAGTTTGAAGAGGGATCTAAAGCGGTTAGGGAGCCAGTGAAGGGATTTCAAAGCCGGGGTAATGTGAGAGGATTTGGGGAGGGAGAGAATGAGACGGGCAGCCTGGTTTTGAATGGCCTGTAAGCGTCGGGACTCGTGGGAAGGAATGCCCACGTACAGGCCATTGCCATAGTCGAGGCGTGAGATGACTAAAGCCAAGACTATGGTTTTAAGCGCGTCGATGGTAAAAAAGCGAGATATTTTCCGAATGAGACGGAGGGAAAGGAAACATGAAGACACAACAGAGCTGATCTGGCTGTGCATGGTTAAGTCAGAGCTAACTTTAATGCCAAGGGTACGAACAGAGGAAGAGGGCGTGGGGGGGGGGACCGAAAGAAGAGGGCCAATGTGCAGGGGACCAAGGGTTAGAAGGGCCACCCGTGAGGACAAGTTCCGTCTTATCGGGGTTGAGCTTAAGATGGTTGGCGCTCATCCACTCAGAGATAAAGATAAGGGTGGAACTGAACTTGGGAATAGAATCGGGAGAAGAAGACAGATCAAAGACAAGCTGGAGGTCATCTGCGTAATTATATACAGAGACCCCCAGCTTGAGAAGAGAGGAAACAAGGGGACAGATGTACAGATTAAAGAGGAGAGGGGAAAGAGAGGAGCCCTGAGGAACACCACAGGTGACCGGACAGAAAGGGGCAGAGAAACCGGAGAGATGAACAGCCTGATGCCTATCCTGAAGAAAGGATGAAAGCCAGGAGAAGGCCGCGCCCCGAATGCCCGCTGCGCGGACACGGTCGAGCAGAATGGAGTGGTCGACCGTGTCAAACGCAGCGGACAAGTCGAGAAGCACCAGGGCTTGGGGAAGGTTAACATCAGCCTTGCCCTTGAGTTCCTCCAAGACCGCTAGGACCACCGCTTCTGTAGAATGGCCAGGGCGGAAGCCCGCCTGGTGGGAAGCTAAAAGACCATTGTCCTCGATGTATGAGGAAAGGCAGGAGGTAACGTGGGTTACCTCCTGCCTCACATTACCCTTATTTAGGCATAGAAATCCAGCCCTTATTTAGGTATTGCTCATGCTAACCAATACAGGCATGGTCAACTACATCCGATCCTCTTCGTCACAACGAGTTCTTGAAAAACCGGACTCTTGAGCCTTTAAGACTTCCCCTTGCCTGGATATTGATTTCTCCAAGAACTCATTTATTATGCATGAACATCTATTCCTTAAGGGTTCATTCATGACGTTCTTATGCCCGACTTGTACGTCAATACTGGCATTCCTAAACACCTTCAAGGTATAAATATACCTTCACTTGCTATGGCAAGACGGTGCGGTTCGGCTACCTACTTGCACGACGCGGCTTGCCACAGCAAGTCCCGAAGGAAGTCAAGTCCTTAACTGACGCACTGACCAGACGCTGTCATCCTCCTTGCCGAGAATCCAGCTCCAGTGTTTCTGACTCCCCTTGCGGGGTGTTAATAATGATAGAGTCCCCGGAAAGAGATACCAACCTCTCTCATTCTAGGGTATGGAGCTGATTAGAACCTAAAGAAACTTTTGGCAGCTCTTGGCACAACTAAACTAAACTTTAGCTACAACTAGGCTATAGCTAAAACAGCACCTACTTCTTCCCTAGTACTCCACTTAGGTTAGGTACACTGGGGTAGGATTATTTTAGAAGCACCAGTTAAGTATTTTAGCCTGTGTTATTTATGTATGTATTTTTAGGTCTCGTAGCGAAAACACAGCGCGTCAGCGCTGTGTCTCGCCAGAGATCTTTTGTTTTCGACTGTGCTTCCCAGGAGACAGTGCCGGCCGCGCGCATCGCCTTGGAGGCGATTTGAAACTGGAACGCGCGCTGTGGCCAGGCGCTGTCTCCTGGGAAGCTCAAGCACCACACACGCATGCGCATACACACAGACACACACACAAGCACCCACGCACGCACATACATACATACAGAGACACCCCCCCTCACACATACACACACGCGCGCACACACACACACACGTGCACCGAGGTCCCCCCTCCCTCGCCGTCACCGTCGCACACATACATACACCCACGAGCATACACATACACACACACAAGTGCACCAAGCCCCCCCAGCCTTTTGGAACTTACCTGGCCAATGTCGGGGACTCTGCTCTCAGCACGCGGCGCCCAACCTCCTGCTGGCGCGGCCCCGGGGCTCTACACCGCTCACAGGAGCCCCGGGCCGCGAGACGCATTGACTCCGCCTGCCTCCTCTTCCGGTCTGGACGTGGCCCGGCCCCCGTCACAGGCGACCGTGCCTGACTTCCGGGTCGGCCGTGGCGGGATTCCGGGGGCATTTTAATAGCAGCCTTGTTGTTTAGATGATGTTGAAAGTTTTAGATGACTGGAGAATTTAGCATATAATAACATCTGCTTGTATAGCCGGCAGCTTTGAAAGTTCTGTTTAACAGTTTTCTTCCAGCATTGGAGCTTTCTCAATGTCACTGATTGGAATAGTTTGTTTTCATAAATTGAGCAAATATTAATGTATGCTTTGTTCACGTTTTTATTGAGACAGAGGCAGAGCCAATGCAAGGAGGTTGAGGGAGAGGGGGCTGTGAACAACTGATTGTGATTTTGCAAGCGCGTTGAAGCCTTGCTTTTTTCTTCTGACAAAATTCAAACAAACTATCGAGGCTCCTGTACGGTGGCAGAACTGTAATGGTGCGTGACGTTCGAGCAGCACCATTTGGAACGCCCGAAAGAGGTGAGTTTCAGGTATTCCCCCCGTGAGCGTGCTGTGTGGTTTATCCTTGCGTCCCGCGTCAGGAACTTAATGTAGCCCGTGTGAGTGGACGGGCGTGGTCATTTGGAAGGCTACGTGAAATGTGTGCCGTGTTGTTATTTATCGGATACGCATGCGACACACTACAAAGACCAGTAAGGGGCCACATTCGCGCCCCGGCAACACCTGCGGCGCGAAGGACCCTTCACTCCCCCACCCCCAACCCAACCACACCACCTCCCTCTGGCGGCCCTGTTCAGCTGAAGGCTATGAATATCTGAGACATGGGAGGGGCTTCTGGTCATATTATTCAGGAGGGGCCCAAGAGTTTGTGTTAAACCCCTGGACCAGGCTCACACGGGATTGAACTGCTGAAATACTGGAATAACCGGTATGACGTCTATGTGCATTATGAGAACAACTAGGACGCATTTCAGGGTGTAACTGGGATCACGTGACTCATATTTCATTTAATCGTAATTGATGGATGCACATACTGTAACTAAGTTCTAAATGTGCCTCCGGTGACTGAGCATCAGCTGCTACTTTATTTACACGGGAACTGCTTCTTTACAGTTGGTGTTTATCCTACAAATATACTTTTCCACTAATTGTCTTCTGGGACATTTAGCAGTAATTATTTAATGGGCGTCTGTCGGAACCTGAGCAGCTTGTTAGCTATATCAGAAGTGTACAATAGTCAAGTCAAGTCAAATAATTTATATAGCGCGCTACATAACCAGAGGGTCTCAAGGCGCTTGAAGAGGGGAGGGGAATTACAACGGTAATCTTTAGTGAGACGAAAACTGCTACACAGGTATATAAAGGTATGTTTTGCTGTTGTCTTTAGTCGTTTTGGATTCCGAATAAAAATGTTCATGCTTTGAATCCAATGTAGTTATTAATTACAATTTGTTTGCAAACCTGAAGGATCTGTTACGTGTGTACTTTACTAATTCTTTATAGCAGCAATGTAAACAGGATGCACTCAGTGTGGATTAGCAACAGCTATCCCTTTTCTAGCATACATCACCTTACCCAGTGTCAAACTACCATGTCGACGACCCTTAAAAACTCCAACTTGCTCAAGTTCATTTTTGTTACATTAATTTTGTAGAATGTCAGTGACAAATAGTATTTTATTGTTGGCAGGTAGCTCCAGTGGTGTGTGATTGTAGGGCTGCGGTTTATGACACTCGGGTAACCACCCCACCCCTGCTATGCTTTGGTTGTTGTAGGCTACCATGTATAAGCATTGGGTCGTGGAAACGGCAGTGATTCAACCAAACCCATCCCATCTGCTAATGGGGTTCTCCAGGTGAGCTGTGGCGTTGGCAGCTCGGTGTAATGAATGGGCTTTTTGCTAAAAGAACACACCCTAACCCAACACCCCCAAAATCCAGCATTTCCTTAAGGCGAGGAAGAAAACACACCCAAATGTAGGTAAAATAATATAAGACAGGCCGAATATACCAATCATGGCAGACTCCCAAATGTCAAATGAATGATTAAATGAACAATTGAAATAGAATGCAATATATATATATATATATCTCCAAAACGACGTTCCAAAACGGGCACTCAGGTCAAATAACAACAGCTCACGTATATAGTCCAAGCAGTAAGGTTTATTCACGCAATAAACCCAACGTGACGCGTTTCGCGCTCCATAGAGCGCTTGATCACATAGAATGCAATATATATATATATATATATATCAGAAGAAACCGGACCGCTTCTAGTCGCGGTCACAAGCGGGCGCAGACCACCTCTCCTCCAAAGTGTATTTTGAATAATATCAAAACGCCATCACACGATTAAAGTGTCAGCAGTGCAAATTTATTGCTTTCCATAGCAGAGCAAGTGCTCTCCCTGACGCGTTTCGCGCTCCATAGAGCACTTGATCACATAGAATGCAATATATATATATATATATATATATATATATATATACTAGCAGCCCGTCCCGTTGTTGTCGGGAGCAAAAGGCTGCTTCTAGGCCCCCGCCCGCCCCGACGTTAAGGCTGCTTCTAGGCCCCCGCCCGCCCCGACGTTAAGGCTGCTTCTGGACCCCCGCCCGCCCCGACGTTAAGGCTGCTTCAGGGCCCCGCCCGCCCGACGTTAAGGCTGCTTCAGGGCCCCTGAGCAGTGGGAGTCTTTCTTACCTGCTCCTGAGTTCCCCGCTCTGCCGCTCCTCGCCGGTCGTCACTCCACGCGCCCCGACGTTAAGGCTGCTTCAGGGCCCCGCCCGCCCCGACGTTAAGCCTGCCTCAGGGCCCCTGAGCAGTGGGAGTCTTTCTTACCTGCGCCTGAGTTCCCTGCTCTGCCGCTCCTCACCGGTCGTCACCGCTCCTCCCCGCTTGTCCGCCAGTCCTCTCTGCTCCTCCCCGCGCTCACGTCCCCCGCTCTTCCTCTTGCTCCTGTACGCCGCTCCTCCCCGCGCTCGAGATATCAGCATGCACGTCGCGGCCGGCGCTTCTTCCTAGGGACTACTTTTTTTTATATTAATTTTCTAAAGAACGTTTTTTTTTATTTTTTATATAGCCTATGTCCATCTGTTTGCCCTGACGTTTTCAAAGATGTTTTGGGTGTTTGGATTGGTGGTGTAGTTTCGAGTTTACCTGGCTCAAAGGACACACTTCTCTCTTTATAATAGTAATATAGATAATCCCCCTAGAAGTTATCCACTGTGGTCACTATAGGCGCTGAAATTTCATTGCTTTTTCAGTGGTGAAGGGAAGATCAAATATTTCTTATAAACACCTTTGGGTGTTGTCTTGACAGAGCAGTGTGGATGAGGGAGGTGTTATGTTTTGAATATGTGAAATCATGGTCTGAGGGTTTTTTCCTATGAGGCTTTACAGAAAGATGTTAACAGGATATTATAACACGTCCTAGCTTTCTTTTCAGTGTACATTTTTTATTTGATTGAGAACATCGAAACATGGCTTATGCCTCAGTGATATGTAGTCATCATGTTCCGTTCCGTTGCTTATTTTGTTCTGCTGTTTACATGGCTGCTGAGAAAGCAAAATAATGAAATCAGAGCTGTGTGAATAATAACTGCGTCAGCCCCGTGCTGAGGTGCATCATCAGAGCTGTGTGAATAATAACAGCTGTGAGCCCGTGCCTAAGGTGCATCATCAGAGCTGTGTGAATAATAACTGCGTCAGCCCCGTGCCTGAGGTGCATCATCAGAGCTGTGTGAATAATAACAGATGTGAGCCCGTGCCTGAGGTGCATCATCAGAGCTGTGTGAATAATAACAGCTGTGAGCCCGTGCCTGAGGTGCATCATCAGAGCTGTGTGAATAATAACTGCGTCAGCCCCGTGCTGAGGTGCATCATCAGAGCTGTGTGAATAATAACAGCTGTGAGCCCGTGCCTAAGGTGCATCATCAGAGCTGTGTGAATAATAACTGCGTCAGCCCCGTGCTGAGGTGCATCATCAGAGATGTGTGAATAATAACTGCGTCAGCCCAGTGCTGAGGTGCATCATCAGAGCTGTGTGAATAATAACTGCGTCAGCCCAGTGCTGAGGTGCATCATCAGAGCTGTGTGAATAATAACAGCTGTGAGCCCGTGCCTTAGGTGCATCATCAGAGCTGTGTGAATAATAACTGCATCAGCCCCGTGCGTGAGGTGCATCATCAGAGCTGTGTGAATAATAACAGCTGTGAGCCCGTGCCTGAGGTGCATCATCAGAGCTGTGTGAATAATAACTATGTCAGCCCCGTGCGTGAGGTGCATCATCAAAGCTGTGTGAATAATAAAAGCTGTAAGAAACAGCATACTCGTGCACACACTCTCGCTGATCACCAATTCAAAGTTTGCAAAAAAAATTATGCAACGCCAATAACTCAAACTTTAATGCTGCGAGACCTATTGCATTGTAAATGCTTGTTATATATGTCATAGCTACAGACCATGCTATTATAGTATTATTTTATATTACTGCTAACGCTGCACGCATTATACTTTGCAGTCTGTCATACGATTGTAACAGCCCATATCTCTTGCATGAGAAATAAGACTGTTCAATAAACCCTTTTATTAAAACGCCTGTCTCTCTATTTCTATGCAACTCTGTAGAAACGAAGCATGCACGATTGACTGAGTGAAACTGGTATCTATTGTTTCCATGACTCTGAAGATATTGTTCCGACTCTAAGGGAAACAAAGTTGTCATGTATATGCTGTTGTCAGAAACGAATCCCTTCTTGTTCATTCGAGAAATGAAGTAATTAAGTTTAATATAATCGATAGAGACATACTGACCTAAATCCTATGTCAAATCTATAGTGTATGTTATTTCAATGCGCAGAGCCTATTAGGGATATAGGAACAACACAACATCGCGCCCAACGGTTTGGCAAGGCACTAATTTAACTCAGTCATGCTTTTCTCAGAGACCCTTTACTCCTAAAACTACATAAGACGTCTGGAGTGGGTAAGGGCTAATATCTGTCATAGCTGAGTAGGACGAAAAATCCTATGTATTAGCTTTTTGGTTTGTTCAACATTGAAGGATACAGTTTTCCAAAATATTGTGCACCTTATCTTTGTTCCCTGGAAACTTGCTCTGCAACTTTCATTAAACAATGGCCGACAAAGCCAACAACACCGAAACCGGTGGAGCTACAGGCGACAATGCCGTACCAGCTTTTAACTTAACAGGTTTTAATGAAACCAATGAGAATGCTATAATCAATCGTCCTAATTTAAGGAGAGCCATCACTATAACACTTATAAAACATGGCCTAACACCGAGAGGTGGTAGAGCAGTTTTTGTGATAGAGGCACATGAATATCACCAGGCAGAGGTATTCTATTCATGGTTAGTATTCCCACAATCAAATCCAGTAACACACGTGTTTCACCTCTACAAAGAAGATGAATCACCTGAGGCATATATTCCTTTCAAGGATATTGAAATTCCACTCATATAACAGGAGCATGAGTTCTGGTTTAAAGGTGCCCTAAATTATTTAAATCACATTACCAGTCTCGGTCCACTAGGTAGACCAGGAGCAACATGGTCAGCCTTAGCAGCTACACACCTCACCCTGACATTGAATCAATGTCGGACGAGAAATTACTTAGTAACATTCAAAATTTAATAGAATTATATAGTTAAACCCCAACTGTCTGAAAGTCCTGAGAAGATCTTTGTTAAAACACTCCTACCTCTTCTAAAAAGAAGTGGGAAAATAGCAAGCAACCTTCCAAAAAGAAGTGTTCTAATTCCCGAGGTAGGTCTCCTCAAAAGGAGCCCTCTGAAAGGAGGTATAACCTCAGGAATAGGGATAATTTGAGAAAACCTGACAGATATCAAGATCCTGATACACGTTCCTCTCATACCTTTCAGATAATGTCACAGACATCCGAAAGAAGAGGACGGTCAGAGAACTAGGAAAAATGTTTGAAGTCCAAAAATGATCAACACGTTCAGAAAAGCAAACAGAAACCTCAATACACAAAAAAGAAGGTAGCGGGTCTAAAAATCAGACATGCCGAGGATCTTGAGGACACAACTCAAGAACGGAGAATGGGCTCAGACAATGTTGGACAGCGCGGCAGAAGTATCAAAAGCTCACCAGAACCTGAAGGGACTTCTGGAGACAATGAACTTGTATTAATTCATCCAAGTTGAAACTGCAGACACCAGGGTTAGCTCTCCACATAGGTTATATGAAAGAACACTCCGGATGGAGGGAGACATACCAAGAAAAGTGAAAGCACTCTTTTGGGAGCGACTTTCAAAGGGTTATGATATACTTCTAGCTGAACAAGACTGGCCACCAGAATTTGTCAGGGAGTGCCCACATGGCGAAGATATCATTATGCCAGCCTTCTCTAATCATATTCCAATACATTTAAAATGTATGTATGCCAGGAAATGGGCTGTTTCCCAAGCCCAGAATTATACAAAAAATCATGTAGGATGGGATGAGGATTCTCCTCACCATAAAATACAGTTAAAAAATCAACCAACTGCACAAAGGCAGTATCCAGTTAAGCAAGAAGCTTAAAAACAGGTCAGGGACATCTTAGATCTACTTGAATACCAGGGGGTGATTGAAACATGCACCTCCTCAATGAACAATCCTTTGTTTCCTGTCTCCAAACCAGACAACTCATATTGTCTAGTGTTGGATTACAGACATTTAAACTCTTGTTGCAAAACATTTGCAGTGCAAAATGCACATAGTACAGCATTAATGAATAACATTGTGTGTAAAAATTATAAAACCATATTAGACGTTTCAAATTGTTTCTTTTGTCAAAACATTGCACCTGAAAGTAGGTATTTGACCGCTTTCTCAATAATGGGGACCCAGCGTCAGTTCTGTCGTCTCCCTCAATGATTCAAGAATAGTCTGGGGTTATTCTCAGCAAGGGTAACAGAGTTACTACAAACTTATGATGATGAGGCATTGTCATATGTCGATGATATTTAACTGACAGACGATGACCTGAAAAGGCACTTGAACAGGGTGAACACCATTATACTGGGCTTTGCCTCTGAAGGGTACAAATTCAACTTAAAGAAATCAAGAATTGCCCATCTCAACGTCCTTTTTTAAGGATATGACCAATCAAGAGAAGGCAAAAGCCTGGCAGCCAATTTTTTAGAAAAGTGTGTGCTGCTCCAAATTCCAAAAATGCTGAAAAAAGTAGTCAATTCTAGGTTTCCAGAATTTTGGAAGAACTTACATTCTAAATTACGCAAAAAGGGTTAAACCTGTCTACGAATTAATCAAACCTGAATTTAAAATAATCAATTTGATACAAAAACACCCAGAAATTTTATGTTCACTACAAGCTGACATGTTAGCAACTAAACACTTACAAACATGCGTAAACGTACGCAGCTTAGTGATCCGAATAATTCTGGGTAAATGCGGATTCACCTACTTAACTTTTAAAGAAGATGAAAAAGTACCAATTGCATACAAATCACATTCGTACACACAAGCAGAAATGAAATTTACATCAACTGAAAAAATTCTGACAGCAGTTCAAACCGCTGTAGCAAAAGGAAGAGCCCTAGCACAGGGGAAATGCATTATGGTCGTAACTCATGTACCAGCCTTAGAGGTAGTTACAAAAGCGAGCATTCTGAATGCAAAAGCTTTACATCCGAGATCGATACAATGGGTTAATTCTCTTACTGCAACTGATGTTGAATACGTTTTTGATCCTTATTTGAAAACACAAGCATTCCTGCAATATGAACAAGAATGTCCTCTGCCTACTGAAATTCTACCTCTAGAAGAGTATGAATGTATCATTTATACTGACGGATCTGCACAACCCGCTATGGGGGTAAGCAAGCTTATTATGCAGCATGCGCAATTGTTAAAGGTTGTATGCGCGATGGCAAATTCAGACCTATGGTCACAAAAACGAAATCTCTAAGAGATTGTACAGCTCAGCGAGCTGAACTACAAGCATTCATTATGGCACTTGAAAATACGGGTCGCGAATTCCCCACACTCATAGTGTGCGATTCTTTCTACTGTGTTCAATCTTACAATGAATATTTACAGAATTGGCTTCAAAATGGTTTCAAGGATGCAAAAGGTGGAACAATCAAGCATAAAACGCTTTGCGAACAAGTAGTTCAGTTGCGAAACGGACTACAAAACACTCACGTGATACATACGCTGAGTCATCAACATGATGGCGTTCACGTTGAAGGGAATTCATTGGCTGATGAAGCCGTGAAGAGGGCTGTGCAATCGGCTTCCGTAACTGCAATCACTCATTCAACAAGCATTTACAATGCAATGGTCTCGGCATTGTTAAAGTTAGAGCTATTGGCATTGCTCATGACAGGGACGGGTCAATAGATACTTCTATAGATACAGCAAGGCCCACATTTACTAAAGGTTTGTGCAAGACATCTTGTGACACAAGTAGCAGAGTAAATCAATTTTTGCATGAAAAACGCCAATGCAGTGAGGCACAGGCAATCGGTATTATGGTATATTGCCTGAAGTACCTATTTGTACTGGGGGGTTTTCCCTGAATGTTCTCTGCAACCTACTTTGGTGCTCTTTAGAGATCACGTGACATGGGATACATAGTATCAACCAAAATTACAAATAAAATTAAACTTTGGGAGAGAAAGAAATACAGATTTGTCCAGCAGCTGGATTAACCCATCAAGTTATCTTAGGGCAGTGGAACATGTAACCTGCTTTTTATATACAGATCACTGTCGCTAATACCAACCTCTTCTCATTGGAACTGGAGTCAGCAAACTCGAGGCGCTATCCTCTTTTACCATGGTCATACCACTCACCACTCTCCCTTTTTCGGGTACACAGCAGTAGTTTTTGGGAAGTGTTAGACTCAAGTCCCACAAGTCTCACTTAAAAAGATACACCCTTGACTCTTGGATGCGGTCAATGGCACAGGACTTTGTTCTCCCAGGTGCCATGGGCACCATAGAGAAGAACGCGTCAGTGATTTCGGAAGCAAACACTACTCGCTTAGGATTTGCTTGGAACTGTCCTACTTTCGGTCACCTGCTGGATGGTAAGGGTGCCACGGGGACTAATGCAGGCAAGGAAATGGCTTCCCCGACACCCGCTTAGGTAGTAAATTACAGGTACACCGCAGTGCATTGGGTACCTTGCACGGCTCGACCCTGGTGCTGTTTCACCTGCTGCACTAGTAATAGCTAACTCCCTGAGAACCAGACCTGTCTACCATCAGTGACACTAAGTTCAAGTTCAAGTTTAACATTTGTATAGCGCACTACTCACCCAGAGGGTCTCAAGGCGCTTGAGGGAAGGGGGTATTTTATTTGTCGAATATCCAAGTTTTTAGTTGTTTTCTGAAGGAGAGGTGGTTCTGTGTGAGGCGGAGGTGGGTGGGGAGAGAATTCCAGGTTTTGGCCGCTAAGTAGGAGAAGGATCTTCCCCCCATGGTGGATCTATGGATGCGTGGAATTGCAGAGAGGGCTTGATTGGACGATCGTAGTTGGGGAGTGGGGGTGTAAAAGGACAGGCGCGTGTTGAGGCATTCGGGTCGTAGGTCGTAGAGGGCTTTGTGTGCGTGGGTGAGGAGACGGAACATTATTCTCTTATTGACGGGAAGCCAGTGGAGGTCTTTCAGGTGACCGGAAATGTGAGCTTGGCGGGTCCGTAGGTATGGGTGCGTTTCCCAGGGCCGGTGGCCACCATGAGTCGTCCCAGGCGGATGAACCTAAGATGAGGACTTCCGTTTTGTCCGAGTTCAGTTTTAAACGGCTGTTCTTCATCCACTCGGCTACTTCTTTCATCCCTTCGTGTAGGTTTGTTTTGGCGGTGTTTGGGTCTTTGGTGAGGGAGAGGATCAGCTGGGTGTCGTCTGCGTAGGAGATGATGTTGAGGTTGTGTTGGCGCGCGATGGATGCGAGGGGACTCATGTATACGTTGAAGTGGGACTGAGTGATGATCCTTGTGGTACGCCGCAGATGACTTCGGTGGCCTCTGATCTAAAAGGGGGGAGGCAGACTCTCTGGGTTCTTCCGACGAGGAACGAGATGATCCAGTCCAATGCTTTTCCTTGTATTCCGATGTTGCTGAGGCGTTGTATAAGGGTGCTATGACAGACTGTATCGAAGGCTGCGGAGAGGTCAAGTAGGATGAGGGCAGCTGTTTCTCCGTTGTCCAGTAGTGTTTGGATGTCGTCTGTTGCTGCGATGAGGGCGGCCTCGGTGCTGTGTTTGGCTCTGAAGCCGGACTGTGAAGGGTCGAGGGATTTGTTGGATTCGAGGAAGGCAGCGAGCTGACTGTTGACGGCTTTCTCAATGACTTTGGCAGGGAATGGGAGGAGCGAGATGGGGCGGTAGTTCTTAAGTTCAGTGGGGTCTGCTGTGGGTTTCTTCAGAAGGGCGCTGAGTTCGGCATGTTTCCAGCTTTCCGGGAAGGTAGCGGAGTTGAGGGAACAGTTGATGACGTCTCGGAGATGGGGTGCGATTATGGAGTCTGCTTTGTTGAAAATGTGGTGGGGACATGGATCGGTTGGCGATCCTGAGTGGATGGAGTTCATCAGGCGGATGGTGTCTTCAGTGGTGATTGGGTTCCAGGCGCAAAGGTTGTTGAAGGGGGGTTTTAGTTCATAGGTGGGTGGGGTGGACTGGTCTCCGGACTGGTTTTCAAAGCTGTTATGTATGTCAGCGATTTTGTTGTGGAAGAATGAGGCTAGGGAGTTGCAGAGGTCTTGGGATGGAGTGATGTCGTTGGTGCCGGCGGTGGGGTTGGTAAATTCTTTGACGATGTTGAATAGTTCCTTGCTGTTGTGGGCGTTGTTGTCGAGTCGATCCTTGAATGCTGATTTCTTGGTGGATCGGATCAGCTGGTGGTGTTTGCGGGTGGTGTTCTTGAAGGTGGCCAGATTGTCAGTGGTTGGGTTTTTTCTCCAGGCTTTCTCGAGGGTGCGACAGAACGTCTTGGATTTCTTAAGGTCATCGTTGAACCAGGGGGCTTTTTTGCTACCTTGCTTGATTTGATGTTTTTTCAAGGGTGCTAGTTCATCAGCGCTTTGGGTGATCCATTGTGTGAGGTTGGTGGCTGCAAGGTTTGGGTCTGATGATTTTGCAGGAGGGTTTTGGTGAAGCGATGTGAAGAGTTGGTCGGTGGTAATTTTGTTCCAGTTTCTGCGGGGAATTGGTTGTGGGTGGTTGTGGGTCGTAGTCTTATTGTAGTTGAAGTGAACGCAGCTGTGGTCTGTCCAATGGAGAGCTGTGGTGTGATTGAAGGAGATGTGCTTGCTGGAGGTGAAGATTGGGTCGAGCGTGTGCCCGGCATAGTGGGTGGGGGTGTTAACAAGTTGTTTGAGTCCGAGATTGGCGAGGTTGTCAAGAAGGGTGGTGGTGTTTCTTTTCCAGGTGGAAGTTGACGTCTCCCAGTAGAATGTAGTCCTCGGAGGGGAGGGCGTGTGGGCTGATGAAGTCAGTGATGTCTTCGCTGAATTGTGTGCGGGGTCCTGGTGGCCTGTAGATGAGGGTGCCTCTGAGTGTGGTCTTGGGGTCGGTGTGGATCTGGAAGTGAAGGTGTTCGGCGGCTGCGAGGTTATCGTCGGAACTGGTCGTGATGCGGATGGTGTTCATATGGACGATGGCGAGGCCTCCTCCTGTTTGGTTGATGCAGTCCTTTTGGATGATCTTGTAGTCGTCCGGGATGGCTAGGGCGATGTCGGGTGCTGATGATTCATCCAGGTTTCTGTAAGAAAGGCGACGTCCGGCGATGTGGTGTCGAGTATGTTCCAAAGGTCAATGGCATGTCTGTGGACTGAGCGGGTGTTGAGCAGGATGCACTTTAGGTGGTTAGTGTCGGAGCTCTGTTTGGAGTTTGTGGATTTGGTGTGGGTCTTGATGCAGTCGAACTTGCAGGAGTGGCAGGTGAAGGGTCCGTCTTGTACCTATTCCCTGATACACCCACTTCACTTTAAATCAACCCAGAAAGGTCTGTTGTATACCCGGAAACAGAACAGCATGGTAGAAGACAGGTGAAGAACCGCACAACTAAATGATTGTAAATCTTTGAGCCAACTGCAGTCACAAGTACAAATCTGTTTAATTTATGTTAAAATACATCCTCTGTAGGCAACAAAATAAGAGGATTTAAACATCGCATTTTGGTACACAGGCAGTCTGCAACCTAGCAACAGGATATTTTAAAACCGGTTAAGTATGTTATTTGCTCAAACTGGTGTGCATGGGCGAGTTTCTACACCATTTTACTTACCCTCTTGTCCACTGCATGCTACCAACTGATTTTGTTTCTCCGAAATATACGTTCATATCCTTGATAAGCTAATACTTCGAAATTATTTGTGGCGTTACAGAACTTTAGGTGTGAGGGACAAACAGTTACACTAAAAGACTAGTGACGCACTGTACTAGGTTGAAGCCTCTTTGTATGAAATGCTGCAAATGACTCAAAGGCAATAAACACCTCCACATTGCAATGACTGTACAAACCAGAAGAAGTGGTGTACATCATTTACAGAGGAGCCGATGGCTAAAACATGAGTACGCCTTTGTAGATAAACTAAAGCCAAAACCTACACTTACACATGCCAACAGTTAAAAGGGGAAAATTCCACACTGGCCTCTTTAGCAGCGCCGCGCGCTGGTATGCAGACTCCCCCTGCATTCCACCAGGCGCGTGTCGCGATCCGGCCTGCATTACAAGCTGTGGAGACAAGACCTGGCCGCGCGCACAACGTCATCCTATGGGGAAACGCTGCGCGCGGCCAGGTCTTGTCTCACTTCGGCGTCTCAGACTGCTGAGACGCCGACAATAGTTCTCTGGAGAGAACACGCTTTCAGCGCGTTATAGCCGAGATCTAAAAACAAAAATAGACAGTGAAATAATACTGGCTGTCAATGCTACAAGCAAAGGCAGCGGTGCAGCGTTACCTAAAGGGTTTCTACTCAAATACTCATATATAACGGATTCAAATAATGTTCAGTTTGCTCGAATCCCTGGAGTGGGAGATAGGGTAATTCCAAACATTGAACACATATTAGGACTAATCCTAGCAGCACATGAAGGGCTCGCCTCTGCTCATGCAGGTGTTTCTGCCACAGTATCGTTACTAAAACAGAGATACTGGTGGCCCGGCATTAGGAAACAGACCCAGAACCATGTTTTGGATTATGAGATATGTCAAAAGATTAAAACCTCTACTGTGAAACGTCCTGCGCAGACGCCCCTTTTAATCTCAGAAAAACCATTAGCTTGCATTTACCTGGACCACTGCGGTCCCTTACAAAGGGATGGTAACTATAAATATATCATGGTCGCAGTAGATTGGTGTTCAAGGTTCCTTTATATTTGTGGCCTCAGAGCTCGGCTGACGCTCAAACTGTTATAAAAGATTTGCGAGTCTTTATCAGCACATACGCAATAGGCACACTACATTCTGACCAGGGTCCTGCGTTTAGCTCTCGAGCTTAGAAAGAAGCCATGGCCAGTTTGGGCGTTGAATTGAGGTACTCAAGTCCATTCCATCCTGAGGGAAATTCTGATGTGGAAAGAAAAAAACCGGGACATAAAGCAGTCTATAACATCTAGGGTATTAGGTTCGGGTGATGGGTGGGTCAAACATCTTTAAGGGGTCTTACATAGTCTAAACAACTTGCCAAGATGTCGTTCTCTAGGGGGTGTCATTCCATATGAGGTCCTATTTGGGACAAGAATGTTGGTTCCGGACCTTGATTGTCATGGAACAGTGGTGGAAAATAAGAACTTTGATATCAAAGATCGTTTGGCTGTTTTACAGGACTTAAATGAACTAAGACCGAAACAAAGAAACGTCCTCCTGAAGCCAACCACCACTCGATGAAAAACCAACTATCCCAGTAAGGCCTGTCTGGATCCAAAAGCTTGGTGATCTAGTCAGAGAAAAGATCGCGGACAAGAAGGAATTTGGGCCTTCTTACAGACAACCAGAACCTGTCCAAGCAATCCACGGATCAAGAACAGTGCTACTGCCGCCACTTGCTGGTAAAAAGGAGAACAGATTTGTGTCCAGCGACCTGATCAAACCACACTATGTGGCCGATACTAAGCATTAGGCCAAGTGGACTCCCCCAATGTAGCAGACGCACTCCTCTAGCTACAATCCAAGAGGTTCAAACTGAGAGACTCATCACCATTGAAGATTCTACAGTGAGAAAGGAAGGACGAAGCAACAAAGTTATGGAATTCGTTCCTCTTGAGACCCAAAAAACAGTTCACCCTGAAACACCTGTCTACAATGAAGTAAGAAGTGATCAAGTGGTTCCAGCGATTTCAACAAACCCGGATGCAATTCCAACCATTGACAGAACTGCCTCTGGTTATATCAATAACTTTGATACTTTTTCTGAGGATCGCAGCAAACCTGAAATGACGCCAGCCAAAAGAACTTTCAAAGAACAAGCAACAGACCTTTTTCATCACCTGGAAAAGACTTATCTGGTTTCACCATAGATTGAACTATGGATTGTGTTGGGAATATTTTTTCTTCTACTTTGGTTAGCTCTGGTAATAACT